>NC_134548.1:36721037-36766037 GCF_050624435.1 Tenrec ecaudatus | reverse complement strand
ATTTCCTATTTGCTGCAACAATCCAGGCCCCCCTCCCACACACACCCCTGATGTCCATTCTCTATTAGCTGCCTCACTCATGCCACTACACACACACAAAAATCCACACACTCAGGCCCAAGCAACTTCTCTATTCCCTGCCTCTCCCTTGCCTCTACAAATATACACACACACTCCTGAAGCCCCTTCCCTATTCCCAGCCTCACTCCTGCTCTTACACAGAAACACACACGCGCACACATACACACACCTCTGATGACACTTCTCTATTCCCTGCCTCACTCCTGTGCCTACACACACACCCCCCCCCCCACACACACACACACTCCTGAAGCCCCTTCCCTATTCCCTGCCTCACTCCTGCGCCTGCACACACACACACACACACACACACAAACACATATACACACACTCCTGATGCCCATTTCCTATTTGCTGCATCACTCCAGGCCCCCCTCCCACACACACACCCCTGATGTCCATTCTCTATTAGCTGCCTCACTCATGCAACTACACACACACAAAAATACACACACTCAGGCCCAAGCATCTTCTCTATTTCCTGCTTCTCCCTTGGCCCCAGAAATATACACACACACTTTGAAGCCCGTACCCTATTCCCTGCCTTACTCCTGCCCCTCAACACGCACACACACACACCCATACACACACACTCCTGATGCCCATTCCCTATTCCTGCCTCATTCCTGTCACTACACACACACACACACACACACACTCACACCTGAAGTCCCTTCTCTAATCCCTTCCTCATTCTTTCCCTGCGCACACAAACACACACACAAAAAACAAACGCACGCACAATACCCATTCCCAAATCCCTGCATCACTCCTGCACCCACATACACGCTGCTGAAGCCCCTTCCCTATTCCTTACCTCACTACTGCCAATACACACAAACACACACACACACACACACACGCCTGAAGCATGTTCTCTATTCCCTGCCTCACTCTTGTCCCTACAAAATCACACATACACTTCTGAAGCCCAATGCCAATTTCCTACCTCACTCCAGTCCCTACACACACACACAAACACACACAGACACACACCCATTCCTGAAGCCCCTTCACTATTCCTTGCCTAACTCCTGCCACAATACCCCCACCCACTACACACATATACACACACACTCCTGATGCCCATTCCCTATTTCTTGCCTCATTCCTGTCCCTACACTCACACAAACACACACACACACACAACCCACACACACACACTCACACACTTACACCTGAAGTCCCTTCTCTAATCCCTTCCTCATTACTTAACCTGCGCGTGCACGCACACATAAACACACACACACTACACATTCCCACTTCCCTGCAGCACTCCTGCACCTACTCCAAAAGACTCAAGAAGCCCCAACCCTATTCCCTGCCTCACTCCTGCCCCTAAACACACAAGCACACACACACTCCTGAAGCTCCTTCCCTATTCCCTTCCTCACACCTGCTCCTAAACATGCATACACACACTCCTGAAGCACCTACACTATTGCCTACCTCATTCTTACGCCCCAAAACAAACACACACACACACACACACACAATCCTGAAGCCCCTTCCCTATTCCCCGCCTCACTTCTACCCCTACAAACCCACGCACACACTCTCCTGAAGGCCTTCCCTATTCCTTGCCTCCCGCCCCTACACACAAACATACACACACTCCCGAAGTGCCTTCTCTAATCCCTGCCTCACACTTGCTCCTACACACACACTCCTGATGCACCTTCACTATTCTCTGCCTCACTCCTACCCCTAAAAACAAACAGACACACACAGTCTCACACATACTCCTGATGACCCTTCCCTATTCCCTGCCTCACTTCACTCCTTTCTCTCTCTCTCTCTCTCTCTCTCTCTCTCTCTCTCTCTCTCTCTCTCTCTCTCTCTCTCTCTCTCTGTCTCACTGTCTCTGTCTCTGTCTCTGTCTCTCGTGCCCCTTCCCCTTTCCCTTTTTCATTCTAGACACTACATGCACACACTCAAAAATTCCTGATGCCCCTTCCCTATTCCCTGCCTCACTCCTGTCCCTACACACACACACACGCCTGAAGCATCTTCTCTATTCGCTGCCTCACCTTTGCCCATACAAAAATACACAGACACTCCAGATGCCCATTGCCTATTCCCTGCCTCACTGCTGTTCCTACACACACACACACACACACACACACACACACACAAACACACACACACCTGAAGCCCATTCCCTATTCCCTGCATCACTCCTGCTCACACAACCACAAACACCCACACGCACACCCAACTGAAGCCCCTTCCCTATTCGCTGCCTCACTCCTGCTCCTACACACACACACGCGCACACACACACACATATACACACACACAGTCCTGAAGCCCCTTCCCTATTCCCTGCCTCACTCCCGCCCCTAAGCACACAAACATACACACACAAACCCTGTGCCTATTCCCTATTCCCTGCCTCACTGCTTTTCCTACACACACACACACACACACACACACTCCTAAAGCACTTTCACTATTCCCTGCCTCACTCCTACCCCTACAAACAAACACACACACACACACACACACTCCTGCAGCCCCTTCCCTATTCCTTGCCTCACTCCTGCCCCTACACACACAAACATACAAACACACACTCCTCAAGCACATTCACTATTCCCTGCCTCACTCCTACCCCTACAAACTAACACAACACACAAAAACATACACCCATCTTGAAGCTCTTTCCCTATTCTGTGCGTCGTTCCTGCCGTTACACACACAGACACACACACAGACACACAATCTTGATGCCCGTTTTCTATACCCTGCCTCATTCCTGTCCCTACACACACACACACACACACACGCACACACACACGCACTCCTGAAGCTCCTTCCCTATTCCCTGTCTCACTCCTACCCCTACAAACACACACACACAAACACATACACACACACACCTGATGCCCATTTGCTCCGTCACTTCAGGCCCTACACACACACACACACACACACACACACACACACACCTGAAGCCCCTTCCCTATTCCCTGATTCACTCCTGTACCTACTCACACACGTGATGTCCATTCCCTATTCCCTGCCTCACTCCTGTATCTAAACACACACACACACACACATGCCCAAGCATCTTCTCTATTCCCTGCCTCTCCCTTGCCTCTACAAATATAAACACACTCCTGAAGCCCCTTCCCTATGCCCTGCCTTACTCCTGCTCTTGCACACACACACACAAACACCCTGAAGCCCTTTCCCTATTCCCAGCCTCACTACTGCTCTTACACAGAAACACACACGCGCACACATACACACACCTCTGATGACACTTTTCTATTCCCTGCCTCACTCCTGCCCCTACACACACACACACACACACACACACACACTCACACCTGAAGTCCCTTCTCTAATCCCTTCCTCATTCTTTCCCTGCGCACACAAACACACACACAAAAAACAAACACACGCACAATACCCATTCCCAAATCCCTGCATCACTCCTGCACACCCCACAATAGACTCAAGAAGCCCCTTCCCTATTCCCTGCATCACTCCTGCACCCACATACACGCTGCTGAAGCCCCTTCCCTATTCCCTACCTCACTACTGCCACTACACACAAACACACACACACACACACACACACCTGAAGCATGTTCTCTATTCCCTGCCTCACTCTTGCCCCTACAAAATCACACATACACTTCTGAAGCCTAATGCCAATTTCCTACCTCACTCCAGTCCCTACACACACACACACACACACACACAAACACACACACACACCCATTCCTGAAGCCCCTTCACTATTCCTTGCCTAACTCCTGCCACAAAACCCCCACCCACTACACACACATACACACACACTCCTGATGCCCATTCCCTATTTCTTGCGACATTCCTGTCCCTACACTCACACACACACACACACACACACACACACACTCCTGATGCCCATTCCATATTCCCTGGCTCTGTCCTCTCCCTACACACACACACACACACACACACACACACACACCCCACACACACACTCACACACTTACACATGAAGTCCCTTCTCTAATCCCTTCCTCATTACTTAACCTGCGCGCGCACGCACACACAAACAAACACACACACAGTACACATTCCCAATTCCCTGCATCACTCCTGCACCCACTCCAAAAGATTCAAGAAGCCCATTCCCTATTCCCTGCACCCACATGCACGCTCCTGAAGCCCCTTCCCTAATCCTTGCCTCACTCCTGCCACTACACACAAACACACACAGACACACACACACACCTGAAGCGTGTTCTCCATTCCCTGCCTCACTCTTGCCCCTACAAAAACACACATACACTTCTGAAGCCCAATGCCAATTTCCTACCTCACTCCAGTCCCTACACACACACACAACACAGAAACACACCCATTCCTGAAGCCCCTTCACTATTCCTTGCCTAACTCCTGCCACAAAACCCCCAACCACACACACACACACACACACACACTTCTGAAGCCACTTCCCTATTCCCTGCCTCACTCTTGTCCCTACACACACACACAGACATACACACCCACACTCCTGAAGCACCTTCACTATTCCCTACCTCACTCCTAGCCCTCAAAACAAACACAAACACGCCCACACACACTCCTGAAGCGCCTTCACTATTCCCTGCCTCACTCCTACCCCTACAAACCCCCCACACACACTCCTGAAACCCCCTCCCTAACACCTGCCACACTCCTATCTCTACAAAAACACACACAGACACACACACACACGCCTGACACCCCTTTACTATTCCCTGCCTCACTCCTGCTCCTACACATGCACACACGCACACACACACACACACACTCACACCTGAAGCCCCTTCCCTGTCCCCTGCCTCACTTCTACCCCTACTAACACACACACTCCTGAAGCCCCTTCTCTATTCCCTGCATCACTCCTGCCCCTACACACACAAGAACACACATACTCCTGAAGCTCCTCCCTATTCCCTGCCTCACACCTCCTAAACACGCATATACACACTCCTGAAGCACCTACACTATTGCCTACCTCATTATTATGCCCCAAAACAAACACACACACACACACACAATCCTGAAGCCCCTTCCCTATTCCCTGCCTCACTTCTACCCCTACAAACCCATGCACACACTCTCCTGAAGGCCTTCCCTATTCCTTGCCTCCCGCCCCTACACACAAATATACACACACTCCTGAAGTGCCTTCTCTAATCCCTGCCTCACACTTGCTCCTACACACACACTACTGATGCACCTTCACTATTCTATGCCTCACTCCTACCCCTAAAAACAAACACACACACACAATCACACACATACTCCTGATGACCCTTCCCTATTCCCTGCCTCACTTCACTCCTTTCTCTCTCTCTCTCTCTCTCTCTCTCTCTCTCTCTCTCTCTCTGTCTCTGTCTCTGTCTCTGTCTCTCGTGCCCCTTCCCCTTTCCTTTTTTCATTCTAGACACTACATGCACACACTCAAAAATTCCTGATGCCCCTTCCCTATTCCCTGCCTCACTCCTGCCCCTACACAGACACACACGCCTGAAGCATCTTCTCTATTCGCTGCCTCACCTTTGCCCATACAAAAATACACAGACACTCCAGATGCCCATTGCCTATTCCCTGCCTCACTGCTGTTCCTACACACACACACACACACACACAAACACACACACACCTGAAGCCCATTCCCTATTCCCTGCATCACTCCTGCTCACACAACCACAAACACCCACACGCACACCCAACTGAAGCCCCTTCCCTATTCGCTGCCTCACTCCTGCTCCTACACACACACACGCGCACACACACACACATATACACACACACAGTCCTGAAGCCCCTTCCCTATTCCCTGCCTCACTCCCGCCCCTAAGCACACAAACATACACACACAAACCCCGATGCCTATTCCCTATTCCATGCCTCACTGCTTTTCCTACACACACACACACACACACACACACACACACTCCAAAAGCACTTTCACTATTCCCTGCCTCACTCCTACCCCTACAAACAAACACACACACACACACACTCCTGCAGCCCCTTCCCTATTCCTTGCCTCACTCCTGCCCCTACACACACAAACATACAAACACACACTCCTCAAGCACATTCACTATTCCCTGCCTCACTCCTACCCCTACAAACTAACACAACACACAAAAACATACACCCATCTTGAAGCTCTTTCCCTATTCTGTGCGTCGTTCCTGCCCTTACACACACAGACACACACACAGACACACAATCTTGATGCCCGTTTCCTATACCCTGCCTCATTCCTGTCCCTACACACACACACACACACACACACACACACACGCACTCCTGAAGCTCCTTCCCTATTCCCTGGCTCACTCCTACCCCTACAAACACACACACACAAACACATACACACACACACCTGATGCCCATTCGCTCCGTCACTCCAGGCCCTACACACACACACACACACACACACACACACACACACACATACACACACACACCTGAAGCCCCTTCCCTATTCCCTGATTCCTTCCTGTACCTACACACACACACGTGATGTCCATTCCCTATTCCCTGCCTCACTCCTGTATCTAAACACACAGACACACACACACACACACACATGCCCAAGCATCTTCTCTATTCCCTGCCTCTCCCTTGCCTCTACAAATATACACACACTCCTGAAGCCCCTTCCCTATGCCCTGCCTTACTCCTGCTCTTGCACACACACACAAACACCCTGAAGCCCTTTCCCTATTCCTCACTCCTGCTCTTACACAGAAACACACACGTGCACACATACACACACCTCTGATGACACTTCTCTATTCCCTGCCTCACTCCTGCCCCTACACACACACACACACACACACACACACTCACACCTGAAGTCCCTTCTCTAATCCCTTCCTCATTCTTTCCCTGCGCACACACACACAAAAAACAAACACACGCACAATACCCATTTCCAAATCCCTGCATCACTCCTCCACACCCCACAACAGACTCAAGAAGCCCCTTCCCTATTCCCTGCATCACTCCTGCACCCACATACACGCTGCTGAATCCCCTTCCCTATTCCCTACCTCACTACTGCCACTACACAAAAACACACACACACACACACACCTGAAGCATGTTCTCTATTCCCTGCCTCACTCTTGCCCCTACAAAATCACACATACACTTCTAAAGCCCAATGCCAATTTCCTACCTCACTCCAGTCCCTACACACACACACACACACACACACAAACACACACACCCATTCCTGAAGCCCCTTCACTATTCCTTGCCTAACTCCTGCCACAAAACCCCACCCACTACACACACATACACACACACTCCTGATGCCCATTCCCTATTTCTTGCCTCATTCCTGTCCCTACACTCACACACACACACACACACACACACACACACTCCTGATGCCCATTCCATATTCCCTGGCTCTGTCCTCTCCCTACACACACACACACACACACACACACACACACCCCACACACACACTCACACACTTACACATGAAGTCCCTTCTCTAATCCCTTCCTCATTACTTAACCTGCGCGCGCACGCACACACAAACACACACACACTACACATTCCCAATTCCCTGCATCACTCCTGCACCCACTCCAAAAGGTTCAAGAAGCCCATTCCCTATTCCCTGCACCCACATGCACGCTCCTGAAGCCCCTTCCCTAATCCTTGCCTCACTCCTGCCAATACACACAAACACACACAGACACACACACATACCTGAAGCGTGTTCTCTATTCCCTGCCTCACTCTTGCCCCTACAAAAACACACAAACACTTCTGAAGCCCAATGCCAATTTCCTACCTCACTCCAGTCCCTACACACACACACAACACAGAAACACACCCATTCCTGAAGCCCCTTCACTATTCCTTGCCTAACTCCTGCCACAAAACCCCCAACCACACACACACACACACACACACACACACTTCTGAAGCCACTTCCCTATTCCCTGCCTCACTCTTGTCCCTACACACACACACAGATATACACACCCACACTCCTGAAGCACCTTCACTATTCCCTACCTCACTCCTACCCCTCAAAACAAACACAAACACGCCCACACACACTCGTGAAGCGCCTTCACTATTCCCTGCCTCACTCCTACCCCTACAAACCCCCCCACACACTCCTGAAACCCCCTCCCTAACACCTGCCACACTCCTATCTCTACAAAAACACACACAGACACACACACACACACGCCTGACACCCCTTTACTATTCCCTGCCTCACTCCTGCTCCTACACACGCACACACGCACACACACACACACACACACTCACACCTGAAGCCCCTTCCCTGTCCCCTGCCTCACTTCTACCCCTACTAACACACACACTCCTGAAGCCCCTTCTCTATTCCCTGCATCACTCCTGCCCCTACACACACAAGAACACACATACTCCTGAAGCTCCTCCCTATTCCCTGCCTCACACCTCCTAAACACGCATATACACACTCCTGAAGCACCTACACTATTGCCTACCTCATTATTATGCCCCAAAACAAACACACACACACACACACACACAATCCTGAAGCCCCTTCCCTATTCCCAGCCTCATTTCTACCCCTACAAACACATGCACACACTCCTGAAGGCCTTCCCTATTCCTTGCCTCCTGCCCCTACACACAAACATATACACACTCCTGAAGCGCCTTCTCTAATCCCTGCCTCACACTTGCTCCTACACACACACTACTGATGCACCTTCACTATTCTCTGCCTCACTCCTACCCCTAAAAACAAACACACACACACACACAATCACACACATACTCCTGATGACCCTTCCCTCTTCCCTTCCTCACTTCACTCCTCTCTCTCTCTCTCTCTCTCTCTCTCTCTCTCTCTCTCTCTGTCTCTGTCTCTGTCTCTCGTGCCCCTTCCCCTTTCCCTTTTTCATTCTAGACACTACATGCACACACTCAAAAATTCCTGATGCCCCTTCCCTATTCCCTGCCTCACTCCTGCCCCTACAAACACACACACGCCTGAAGCATCTTCTCTATTCGCTGCCTCACCTTTGCCCATACAAAAATACACAGACACTCCAGATGCCCATTGCCTATTCCCTGCCTCACTGCTGTTCCTACACACACACACACGCACACACAAACACACACACACACAAATAGACACACACACTCCTGATGCCCATTCCCTATTCTCTGGCTCTCTCCTGTCCCTACATACACACACTCAGACAAACACAATCACTCCTGATTCCCCTTCCCTAATCCCTGCCTCACTCCTTTCCTTGCACACACACACACACACACACACACACACACACACACACATGGATCTCTTTCAAGGATACACCACATGCTGGGGCACAAGAACAGCCTCAGTAAATCTAAACACATAGATATTATCCAGACATAATTCTCAGATCACTATGCCATAAAGCTGGAGATTAATAAGAGGATGTCCCAAAGAGCAAGGGCAACCAATTCGAGAATGAACAACGTTCTCCTGTGACATGAATGGGTACACGCCTAGATCAGAGAGTATATAAGTAAGTTTCTAGAAACTAATGAGAACGAGAATACAGTGTATTAAACTTATTGGACCCTGTAAAGGCAATTATCCGAGGTAGCTGGATATCATTGAATACATACATGAAAATGAAGCAAGGAGTATGACAGATACGTTAACACTAAACCTCCAAGAACTAAACAGAGTCAGCAGAACAACCCCTCCATTAGCAAGAGAAAAAAAATAATAAAAATAAGGGCAGAGGTAAACCAGGGGGAAGACAAGAGGTCAATGCAAAAGATAAATGCAACTAAAATCTTGTTTTATGAAAGAATTAACAAAATTGAGAGTACTCTGGAAAAGCTTAGCAAAGATAGAAAGGAGCAAACATTAATAGCCAGGATGAGGGATGAATCAGGGGCAATAACAACAGACCCCAAGGAGATTAAAAACATAATCCCAAAGTACTATGAAGGTCCGTATTCTAATGAATTCAGAAACTTGGAAGACATGGATAAATATTTGGAAAAACAGTCTCTCCCTAAATGACCTCAGATAGAGATCTAAATATAAATTATATCTAAATATAAATTAATAAACACGGGAAATCTTGAAGATATACATATGAACAAATCACTGACTTGTGTATACCTAATTGTGTAAATGAAATCATAAGTATAGAGAAACAAATAAATTTATGAATATGAATAAACTATAAACAATGATATACCTAAACATGCAATTAGTAATGCTAATATGTAAGTGTATACAAGGCCTATAAATCAATAGATGAATATAGAAGCAAAAATAAGTAAATATAATAAAATATGGAGATAGATTAAGGACTATTATGGAAATCTAGGGGAATCTATAAACATGTCTAGATAATTAATACATGTAGAAAAACTTATAAATATTGATGTATAAATAGATATAATATGAAATATAAATAGATAGTTACATGCATATGTGTGTGATTATACACACACACACACACACATATATATACACATATCTGGGGATATTTATGAAAGACAGGCCAGAATTCCGGGGACTCATTTCTCTGAGAGATATTTTAAGCAGGCACTGTCCCACTGGCCTGATATCCGGGGTCTTATTTCTCTGAGACAGTTCACACAGGCGGCATCTTACAGGACGGACAACCGCGAACTTATTTCTGAGAAATAGTTCACGTCGGCGTAGGTGTACAGCTGGATAACCGGTGACTCATTTCTCTGAGCGCGATCACACAGGCGCAGTGGCACAAGACGGATAACCGCGGACTGACTTTTGAGCTCTAGTTCACGCAGGCGCAGTCCTACAGACCGCAATCCCGGGGACTATTTCTCTGGGACATAATTCACGCAGGCGTAGGTTGACAGGCCGGATATCGGGAGACATATCCCAGAGATCGTTCACGCAAGCGCAGCTGCACAGGGCAGATAACCGCGCACTTATTTCTCAGCCCTAGTTCACGCAGGCGCAGTCCGATGGGCCGCAATTCCGGGGACTATTACTCTGGGATATAATTGACGCAGGCGTAGGTTTACAGGCCGGATATCCGGGGACGCATAGCTCCGAGCTTTCACGCAGGCGCAGTGGCACAAGGCGGATAACCGCGCACTTATTTCTCAGCCCTAGTTCACGCAGGCGCAGTCCTACAGGCCGCGTTTCCCGGGACTATTTTCTGGGACATAATTCACGCAGGCGTAGGTGTACTGGTCGGATATCCGGAGACTCATTTCTCAGCTCGTTGACGCATGCGTATGGTCACAGGACGGATAACCGCGCACTTATTTCTCAGCCCTAGTTCACGCAGGCGCAGTCCTACGGGCCGCAATTCCGGGGACTATTTCTCTGGGACATAGTTCACGCAGGCGTAGGTGTACAGGCCGGATATCTGGGGTCTCATTTCTCTCAGCTCGTTCACGCAGGCGCAGTGGTACAGGACGGATAACCGCGCACTTATTTCTCAGACCTAGTTCACGCAGGCGCAGTCCTACTGGCCGAATTTCCGGGAACTATTTCTCTGGGACATAGTTCACGCAGGCGCAGTGGCACAGAATGGATAACCGCGGATTTTTCTCTGAGACCTACTTCACACAGGCGCAGTCTTATGGGACGGATAACCGCGGACATATTTCTGAGACATTGTTCACCCAGGTGCAGTCCTACAGGCGGGATATCCGGGGGCTTCTTTCCCTGAGCCATAGTTCGCGAAGTCCGTCTCTCATCTAAGCGCCCCGCACCCCCTCTTCGGTCCATCACTGACTTCAGAACTGTGCCCTGGTGAGTTCAGGATAGCTGGCTGCCCGATGGTTGATACCTTTTCGTGCGATTTTCATCTCTATGGTTGGCATCTGACTCCCTATTCCCTGCCTCACTCCAGCCCCTACACACACACACACACACACACAAGCTCCTGAAGCCCCTTTCCTATTCCCTGCCTCACTCCTGTCACTACACACACAAACACACACACAATTCCCATTCACAATCCCCTGCCTCACTCCTGCACACTCCCAATAGACTCAATAAGACCTTCCCTATTCCCTGCCTCACGCTTGTACCCACACACAAGCTCCTGAAGCCCCTTGGCTATTCCCTGCTTCACTCCATCCCCTACACACACACACACACACACACACACACACACACACGCTCCTCAAGCCCCTTCCCTATTCCCTTCCTCACTCCTGTCCCTATACACACACACACAAACACACACACACACACACTCCTGAAGCCCTTCCCTATTCCCTGCCTCACTCTAGCCCCTACACACACACATACACGCTCCTGAAGCACCTTCCCTATTCCCTGCCTCACTCTTGCCACTACAAACACACACAAACACCCAACACACACACACCCCCACACACACACCCATGGAGCCCATTCCCTATTCCCTGCTCCTCTCCAACCCTTACACACACACACACACACACACACACACACACACACACACACACTCCTGATGCCCATCCCCTATTCGCTGCCTCACTCAGGTCCCTTCATACACACGTACACACACACAATCCTGATGGCCCTGCCCTATTCCCTGCCTCACTGCAGATCTATCTCTCGCTCTCTCACACACTCTCTCTCTCTCTCCCTCTTCTCTCTCTGTCTCACTCACTCCATGCCCCTTCCCTATTCCCTGGCTCACTCTTGCCACTACACACACATACCTGTAACGTCTTCTCTATTCCCTCACTCACACTTGCCTCTATACACACACACACACACACACACTTCTGATGCCCATTTCCTACTTGCTGCATCAATCCAGGCCCCCATCCCACACACACCCCTGATGTCCATTCTCTATTAGCTGCCTCACTCATGCCACTACACACACACAGAAATCCACACACTCAGGCCCAAGCATCTTCTCTATTCCCTGCCTCTCCCTTGCCTCTACAAATATACACACACACTCCTGAAGCCCGTACCCTATTCCCTGCCTTACTCCTGCCCCTCAACACGCACACACACACACTCCTGATGCCCATTCTCTATTAGCTGCCTCACTCATGCCACTACACACACACAAAAATACACACACTCAGGCCCAAGCATCTTCTCTATTCCCTGCTTCTCCCTTGGCCCCAGAAATATACACACACACTCCTGAAGCCCGTACCCTATTCCCTGCCTTACTCCTGCCCCTCAACACGCACACACACACACTCCTGATGCCCATTCCCTATTCCTGCCTCATTCCTGTCCCTACACACACACACACACACACACTCACACCTGAAGTCCCTTCTCTAATCCCTTCCTCATTCTTTCCCTGCGCACACAAACACACACACACACAAAACAAACACACGCACAATACCCATTCCCAAATCCCTGCATCACTCCTGCACCCACTCCAAAAGACTCAAGAATCCCTTCCCTATTCCCTGCATCATTCCTGCACCCACATGCACGCTCCTGAAGCCCCTTCCCTAATCCTTGCCTCACTCCTGCCACTACACACAAACACACACAGACACACTCACACACCTGAAGCGTGTTCTCTATTCCCTGCCTCACTCTTGCCCCTACAAAAACACACATACACTTGTGAAGCCCAATGCCAATTTCCTACCTCACTCCAGTCCCTACACACACACACAAAAACAAAAACACACCCATTCCTGAAGCCCCTTCACTATTCCTTGCCTAACTCCTGCCAGAAAACCCCCAACCACACACACACACACACACACACACACACACACACACTCCTGAAGCCACTTCCCTATTCCTTGCCTCACTCTTGTCCCTACACACACACACAGACATACACACCCACACTCTTGAAGCACCTTCACTATTCCCTACCTCACTCCTACCCCTCAAAACAAACACAAACACACCCACACACACTCCTGAAGCGCCTTCACTATTCCCTGCCTCACTCCTACCCCTACAAACCCCCACACACACTCCTGAAACCCCCTCCCTAATCCCTGTCACACCCCTATCCCTACAAAAACACACAAACACACACACGCTTGAAACCCCTTTACTATTCCCTGCCTCACTCCTGCTCCTACACACGCACACACACACACACACACACACTCCTGTAGCCCCTTCCCTGTCCCCTGCCTCACTTCTACCCCTACTAACACACACTCCTGAAGCTCCTTCCCTATTCCCTGCCTCACACCTGCTCCTAAACACGCATACACACACTCCTGAAGCACCTACACTATTGCCTACCTCATTCTTACGCCCCAAAACACACACCCCCACCCGCACACACAATCCTGAAGCCCCTTCCCTATTCCCTGCCTCACTCCTTTTCCTACACACACACACGCACACGCACACATACACTCCTGAAGCCCCTTCCCTATTCCTTGCCTCCTGCTCCTACACACAAACATACACACACTCCTGAAGCACCTTCTCTAATCCCTGCCTCACACTTGCTCCTACACACACACTCCTGATGCACCTTCACTATTATCTGCCTCACTCCTACCCCTAAAAACAAACACACACACACAATCACACACATACTCCTGATGACCCTTCCCTATTCCCTGCCTGACTTCACTTCTCTCTCTCTCTCTCTCTCTCTCTCTCTCTCTCTCTCTCTCTCTCTCTCTCTCTCTCTCTCTATGTCTCTGTCTTTGTCTCTCGTGCCCCTTCCCCTTTCCCTTTTTCATTCTAGACACTACATGCACACACTCAAAAATTCCTGATGCCCCTTCCCTCTTCCCTGCCTCACTCTTGTCCCTACACACACACACACAGACATACACACCCACACTCCTGAAGCACCTTCACTATTACCTACCTCACTCCTACCCCTCAAAACAAACACAAACACACCCACACACACTCATGAAGCGCCTTCACTATTCCCTGCCTCACTCCTACCCCTACAAACCCCCCCACACACTCCGGAAACCCCCTCCCTAATCCCTGCCACACTCCTATCCCTACAAAAACACACACACACACACGATTGAAACCCCTTTACTATTCCCTGCCTCACTCCTGCTCCTACACACGCACACACGCACACACACAAACCCACTCCTGAAGCCCCTTCCCTGTCCCCTGCCTCACTTCTACCCCTACTAACACACACACTCCTGAAACCCCTTCCATATTCCCTGCCTCACTCCTGCCCCTACACACACAAGCACACACACACTCCTGAAGCTCCTTCCCTATTTCCTGCCTCAAACCTGCTCCTAAACACGCATACACACACTCCTGAAGCACCTTCACTATTCCCTACCTCACTCCTACCCCTCAAAACAAACACAAACACACCCACACACACTCATGAAGCGCCTTCACTATTCCCTGCCTCACTCCTACCCCTACAAACCCCCACACACACTCTTGATTCCCCTTCCCTAATCCCTGCCTCACTCCTTTCCTTGCACACACACACACACACACACACACACATGGATCTCTTTCAAGAATACACCACATGCTGGGGCACAAGTCCAGCCTCAGTAAATCTAAACACATAGATATTATCCAGACATAATTCTCAGATCACTATGCCATAAAGCTGGAGATTAATAAGAGGATGTCCCAAAGAGCAAGGGCAACCAATTGGAGAATGAACAACGTTCTCCTGTGACATGAATGGGTACACGCCTAGATCAGAGAGTATATAAGTAAGTTTCTAGAAACTAATGAGAACGAGAATACAGTGTATCAAAACTTATTGGACCCTGTAAAGGCAATTATCCGAGGTAGCTGGATATCATTGAATACATACATGAAAATGAAGCAAGGAGTATGACAGATACGTTAACACAAAACCTCCAAGAACTAAACAGAGTCAGCAGAACAACCCCTCCATTAGCAGGAGAAAAAAAATAATAAAAATAAGGGCAGAGGTAAACCAGGGGGAAGACAAGAGGTCAATGAAAAAGATAAATGCAACTAAAATCTTGTTTTATGAAAGAATTAACAAAATTGAGAGTTCTCTGGAAAAGCTTAGCAAAGATAGAAAGGAGCAAACATTAATAGCCAGGATGAGGGATGAATCAGGGGCAATAACAACAGACCCCAAGGAGATTAAAAACATAATCCCAAAGTACTATGAAGGTGTGTATTCTAATGAATTCAGAAACTTGGAAGACATGGATAAATATTTGGAAAAACAGTCTCTCCCTAAATGACCTCAGATAGACATCTATATATAAATTATATCTAAATATAAATTATATCTAAATATAAATTAATAAACACGGGAAATCTTGAAGATATACATATGAACAAATCGCTGACTTGTGTATACCTAATTGTGTAAATGAAATCATAAGTATAGACACACAAACATAAATAAATTTATGAATATGAATAAACTATAAACAATGATGTACCTAAACATGCAATTAGTAATGCTAATATGTAAGTGTATACAAGGCCTATAAATCAATAGGTGAATATAGAAGCAAAAATAAGTTAATATAATAACATATGGAGATAGATTAAGGACTATTATGGGAATCTATAAACATGTCTAGAAAATTAATACATGTAGAAAAACTTATAAATATTGATGTATAAATAGATATAATATGAAATATAAATCGATAGTTACATGCATACGTGTGTGATTATACACACACACACACACACATATATATACACATATCTGGGGATATTTATGAAAGACAGGCCAGAATTCCGGGGACTCATTTCTCTGAGAGATATTTTAAGCAGGCACTGTCCCACTGGCCTGATATCCGGGGTCTTATTTCTCTGAGACAGTTCACACAGGCGGCATCTTACAGGACGGACAACCGCGAACTTATTTCTGAGAAATAGTTCACGTCGGCGTAGGTGTGCAGCTGGATAACCGGTGACTCATTTCTCTGAGCGCGATCACACAGGCGCAGTGGCACAAGACGGATAACCGCGGACTGACTTTTGAGCTCTAGTTCACGCAGGCGCAGTCCTACAGACCGCAATCCCGGGGACTATT
The DNA here is from genome assembly GCF_050624435.1 of Tenrec ecaudatus. Classification (NCBI taxonomy): domain Eukaryota; kingdom Metazoa; phylum Chordata; class Mammalia; order Afrosoricida; family Tenrecidae; genus Tenrec; species Tenrec ecaudatus. The sequence goes on along the minus strand of NC_134548.1, from coordinate 36,748,983 downwards.
TCTCTGGGACATAATTCACGCAGGCGTAGGTTGACAGGCCGGATATCGGGAGACATTTCCCAGAGATCGTTCATGCAAGCGCAGCTGCACAGGGCAGATAACCGCGCACTTATTTCTCAGCCCTAGTTCACGCAGGCGCAGTCCTACGGGCCGCAATTCCGGGGACTATTACTCTGGGATATAATTGACGCAGGCGTAAGTTTACAGGCCGGATATCCGTGGACGCATAGCTCCGAGCTTTCACGCAGGCGCAGTGGCACAAGGCGGATAACCGCGCACTTATTTCTCAATCCTAGTTCACGCAGGCGCAGTCCTACAGGCCGCGTTTCCCGGGACTATTTCTCTGGGACATAATTCACGCAGGCGTAGGTGTACTGGCCGGATATCCGGAGACTCATTTCACTCAGCTCGTTCACGCAAGCGCATTGTCACAGGACGGATAACCGCGCACTTATTTCTCAGCCCTAGTTCACGCAGGCGCAGTCCTACGGGCCGCAATTCCGGGAACTATTTCCCTGGGACATAGTTCACGCAGGCGTAGGTGTACAGGCCGGATATCTGGGGACTCATTTCTCTCAGCTCGTTCACGCAGGCGCATTGGTACAGGACGGATAACCGCGCACTTATTTCTGTCCTAGTTCACGCAGGCGCAGTCCTACTGGCCGAATTTCCGGGAACTATTTCTCTGGGACATAGTTCACGCAGGCGCAGTGGCACAGAATGGATAACCGCGGATTTTTCTCTGAGACCTACTTCACACAGGCGCAGTCTTATGGGACGGATAACCGCGGACATATTTCTGAGACATTGTTCACCCAGGTGCAGTCCTACAGGCGGGATATCCGGGGGCTTATTTCCCTGAGCCATAGTTCGCGAAGTCCGTCTCTCATCTAAGCGCCCCGTACCCCCTCTTCGGTCCATCACTGACTTCAGAACTGTGCCCTGGTGAGTTCAGGATAGCTGGCTGCCCGATGGTTGATACCTTTTCGTGCGATTTTCATCTCTATGGTTGGCATCTGACTCCCTATTCCCTGCCTCACTCCAGCCCCTACACACACACACACACACACACACACACAAGCTCCTGAAGCCCCTTTCCTATTCCCTGCCTCACTCCTGTCACTACACACACAAACACACACACAATTCCCATTCACAATCCCCTGCCTCACTCCTGCACACTCCCAATAGACTCAATAAGACCTTCCCTATTCCCTGCCTCACGCTTGTACCCACACACAAGCTCCTGAAGCCCCTTGGCTATTCCCTGCTTCACTCCATCCCCTACACACACACACACACACACACACACACACACACGCTCCTCAAGCCCCTTCCCTATTCCCTTCCTCACTCCTGTCCCTATACACACACACACAAACACACACACACACACACTCCTGAAGCCCTTCCCTATTCCCTGCCTCACTCTAGCCCCTACACACACACATACACGCTCCTGAAGCACCTTCCCTATTCCCTGCCTCACTCTTGCCACTACAAACACACACAAACACCCAACACACACACACCCCCACACACACACCCATGGAGCCCATTCCCTATTCCCTGCTCCTCTCCAACCCTTACACACACACACACACACACACACACACACACTCCTGATGCCCATCCCCTATTCGCTGCCTCACTCAGGTCCCTTCATACACACGTACACACACACAATCCTGATGGCCCTGCCCTATTCCCTGCCTCACTTCAGATCTATCTCTCGCTCTCTCACACACTCTCTCTCTCCCTCTTCTCTCTCTGTCTCACTCACTCCATGCCCCTTCCCTATTCCCTGGCTCACTCTTGCCACTACACACACATACCTGTAACGTCTTCTCTATTCCCTCACTCACACTTGCCTCTATACACACACACACACACACACACACACACACACACTTCTGATGCCCATTTCCTACTTGCTGCATCAATCCAGGCCCCCATCCCACACACACCCCTGATGTCCATTCTCTATTAGCTGCCTCACTCATGCCACTACACACACACAAAAATCCACACACTCAGGCCCAAGCATCTTCTCTATTCCCTGCCTCTCCCTTGCCTCTACAAATATACACACACACTCCTGAAGCCCGTACCCTATTCCCTGCCTTACTCCTGCCCCTCAACACGCACACACACACACTCCTGATGCCCATTCTCTATTAGCTGCCTCACTCATGCCACTACACACACACAAAAATACACACACTCAGGCCCAAGCATCTTCTCTATTCCCTGCTTCTCCCTTGGCCCCAGAAATGTACACACACACTCCTGAAGCCCGTACCCTATTCCCTGCCTTACTCCTGCCCCTCAACACACACACACACACACACTCCTGATGCCCATTCCCTATTCCTGCCTCATTCCTGTCCCTACACACACACACACACACACACTCACACCTGAAGTCCCTTCTCTAATCCCTTCCTCATTCTTTCCCTGCGCACACAAACACACACACACACAAAACAAACACACGCACAATACCCATTCCCAAATCCCTGCATCACTCCTGCACCCACTCCAAAAGACTCAAGAATCCCTTCCCTATTCCCTGCATCATTCCTGCACCCACATGCACGCTCCTGAAGCACCTTCCCTAATCCTTGCCTCACTCTTGCCACTACACACAAACACACACAGACACACTCACACACCTGAAGCGTGTTCTCTATTCCCTGCCTCACTCTTGCCCCTACAAAAACACACATACACTTGTGAAGCCCAATGCCAATTTCCTACCTCACTCCAGTCCCTACACACACACACACAAACAAAAACACACCCATTCCTGAAGCCCCTTCACTATTCCTTGCCTAACTCCTGCCAGAAAACCCCCAACCACACACACACACACACACACTCCTGAAGCCACTTCCCTATTCCTTGCCTCACTCTTGTCCCTACACACACACACAGACATACACACCCACACTCTTGAAGCACCTTCACTATTCCCTACCTCACTCCTACCCCTCAAAACAAACACAAACACACCCACACACACTCCTGAAGCGCCTTCACTATTCCCTGCCTCACTCCTACCCCTACAAACCCCCACACACACTCCTGAAACCCCCTCCCTAATCCCTGTCACACCCCTATCCCTACAAAAACACACAAACACACACACGCTTGAAACCCCTTTACTATTCCCTGCCTCACTCCTGCTCCTACACACGCACACACACACACACTCCTGAAGCCCCTTCCCTGTCCCCTGCCTCACTTCTACCCCTACTAACACACACTCCTGAAGCTCCTTCCCTATTCCCTGCCTCACACCTGCTCCTAAACACGCATACACACACTCCTGAAGCACCTACACTATTGCCTACCTCATTCTTACGCCCCAAAACACACACCCCCACCCGCACACACAATCCTGAAGCCCCTTCCCTATTCCCTGCCTCACTCCGTTTCCTACACACACACACGCACACGCACACATACACTCCTGAAGCCCCTTCCCTATTCCTTGCCTCCTGCTCCTACACACAAACATACACACACTCCTGAAGCACCTTCTCTAATCCCTGCCTCACACTTGCTCCTACACACACACTCCTGATGCACCTTCACTATTCTCTGCCTCACTCCTACCCCTAAAAAGAAACACACACACACAATCACACACATACTCCTGATGACCCTTCCCTATTCCCTGCCTGACTTCACTTCTCTCTCTCTCTCTCTCTCTCTCTCTCTCTCTCTCTCTCTCTCTCTCTCTCTCTCTCTCTATGTCTCTGTCTTTGTCTCTCGTGCCCCTTCCCCTTTCCCTTTTTCATTCTAGACACTACATGCACACACTCAAAAATTCCTGATGCCCCTTCCCTCTTCCCTGCCTCACTCTTGTCCCTACACACACACACACAGACATACACACCCACACTCCTGAAGCACCTTCACTATTACCTACCTCACTCCTACCCCTCAAAACAAACACAAACACACCCACACACACTCATGAAGCGCCTTCACTATTCCCTGCCTCACTCCTACCCCTACAAACCCCCCCCCACACTCCTGAAACCCCCTCCCTAATCCCTGCCACATTCCTATCCCTACAAAAACACACACACACACACACGATTGAAACCCCTTTACTATTCCCTGCCTCACTCCTGCTCCTACACACGCACACACGCACACACACAAACCCACTCCTGAAGCCCCTTCCCTGTCCCCTGCCTCACTTCTACCCCTACTAACACACACACTCCTGAAACCCCTTCCCTATTCCCTGCCTCACTCCTGCCCCTACACACACAAGCACACACACACTCCTGAAGCTCCTTCCCTATTTCCTGCCTCAAACCTGCTCCTAAACACGCATACACACACTCCTGAAGCACCTTCACTATTCCCTACCTCACTCCTACCCCTCAAAACAAACACAAACACACCCACACACACTCATGAAGCGCCTTCACTATTCCCTGCCTCACTCCTACCCCTACAAACCCCCACACACACTCCTGATTCCCCTTCCCTAATCCCTGCCTCACTCCTTTCCTTGCACACACACACACACACACACACACACGGATCTCTTTCAAGAATACACCACATGCTGGGGCACAAGTCCATCCTCAGTAAATCTAAACACATAGATATTATCCAGACATAATTCTCAGATCACTATGCCATAAAGCTGGAGATTAATAAGAGGATGTCCCAAAGAGCAAGGGCAACCAATTGGAGAATGAACAACGTTCTCCTGTGACATGAATGGGTACACGCTTAGATCAGAGAGTATATAAGTAAGTTTCTAGAAACTAATGAGAACGAGAATACAGTGTATCAAAACTTATTGGACCCTGTAAAGGCAATTATCCGAGGTAGCTGGATATCATTGAATACATACATGAAAATGAAGCAAGGAGTATGACAGATACGTTAACACAAAACCTCCAAGAACTAAACAGAGTCAGCAGAACAACCCCTCCATTAGCAAGAGAAAAAAAATAATAAAAATAAGGGCAGAGGTAAACCAGGGGGAAGACAAGAGGTCAATGCAAAAGATAAATGCAACTAAAATCTTGTTTTATGAAAGAATTAACAAAATTGAGAGTTCTCTGGAAAAGCTTAGCAAAGATAGAAAGGAGCAAACATTAATAGCCAGGATGAGGGATGAATCAGGGGCAATAACAACAGACCCCAAGGAGATTAAAAACATAATCCCAAAGTACTATGAAGGTGTGTATTCTAATGAATTCAGAAACTTGGAAGACATGGATAAATATTTGGAAAAACAGTCTCTCCCTAAATGACCTCAGATAGAGATCTAAATATAAATTATATCTAAATATAAATTAATAAACACGGGAAATCTTGAAGATATACATATGAACAAATCACTGACTTGTGTATACCTAATTGTGTAAATGAAATCATAAGTATAGACACACAAACAAATAAATATATGAATATGAATAAACTATAAACAATGATGTACCTAAACATGCAATTAGTAATGCTAATATGTAAGTGTATACAAGGCCTATAAATCAATAGATGAATATAGAAGCAAAAATAAGTTAATATAATAACATATGGAGATAGATTAAGGACTATTATGGGAATCTATAAACATGTCTAGATAATTAATACATGTAGAAAAACTTATAAATATTGATGTATAAATAGATATAATATGAAATATAAATAGATCATTACATGCATAAGTGTGTGATTATACACACACACACATATATATACACATATCTGGGGATATTTATGAAAGACAGGCCAGAATTCCGGGGACTCATTTCTCTGAGAGATATTTTAAGCAGGCACTGTCCCACTGGCCTGATATCCGGGGTCTTATTTCTCTGAGACAGTTCACACAGGCGGCATCTTACTGGACGGACAACCGCGAACTTATTTCTGAGAAATAGTTCATGTCGGCGTAGGTGTACAGCTGGATAACCGGTGACTCATTTCTCTGAGAGCGATCACACAGGCGCAGTGGCACAAGACGGATAACTGCGGACTGACTTTTGAGCTCTAGTTCACGCAGGCGCAGTCCTACAGACCGCAATCCCGGGGACTATTTCTCTGGGACATAATTCACGCAGGCGTAGGTTGACAGGCCGGATATCGGGAGACATTTCCCAGAGATCGTTCATGCAAGCGCAGCTGCACAGGGCAGATAACCGCGCACTTATTTCTCAGCCCTAGTTCACGCAGGCGCAGTCCTACGGGCCGCAATTCCGGGGACTATTACTCTGGGATATAATTGACGCAGGCGTAGGTTTACAGGCCAGATATCCGGGGACGCATAGCTCCGAGCTTTCACGCAGGCGCAGTGGCACAAGGCGGATAACAGCGCACTTATTTCTCAATCCTAGTTCACGCAGGCGCAGTCCTACAGGCCGGGTTTCCCGGGACTATTACTCTGGGATATAATTGACGCAGGCGTAGGTTTACAGGCCGGATATCCGGGGACGCATAGCTCCGAGCTTTCACGCAGGCGCAGTGGCACAAGGCGGATAACCGCGCACTTATTTCTCAGCCCTAGTTCACGCAGGCGCAGTCCTACAGGCCGCGTTTCCCGGGACTATTTCTCTGGGATATAATTCAAGCAGGCGTTGGTGTACTGGCCGGATATCCGGAGATTCATTTCTCTCAGCTCGTTCACGCATGCGTATTGTCACATGACGGATAACCGCGCACTTATTTCTCAGCCCTAGTTCACGCAGGCGCAGTCCTACAGGCCGCAATTCCGGGGACTATTTCCCTGGGACATAGTTCACGCAGGCGTAGGTGTACAGGCCGGATATCTGGGGACTCATTTCTCTCAGCTCGTTCACGCAGGCGCATTGGTACAGGACGGATAACCGCGCACTTATTTCTCAGTCCTACTGGCCGAATTTCCGGGAACTATTTCTCTGGGACATAGTTCACGCAGGCGCAGTGGCACAGAATGGATAACCGCGGATTTTTCTCTGAGACCTACTTCACACAGGCGCAGTCTTATGGGACGGATAACCGCGGACATATTTCTGAGACATTGTTCACCCAGGTGCAGTCCTACAGGCGGGATATCCGGGGGCTTATTTCCCTGAGCCATAGTTCGCGAAGTCCGTCTCTCATCTAAGCGCCCCGTACCCCCTCTTCGGTCCATCACTGACTTCAGAACTGTGCCCTGGTGAGTTCAGGATAGCTGGCTGCCCGATGGTTGATACCTTTTCGTGCGATTTTCATCTCTATGGTTGGCATCTGACTCCCTATTCCCTGCCTCACTCCAGCCCCTACACACACACACACACACACAAGCTCCTGAAGCCCCTTTCCTATTCCCTGCCTCACTCCTGTCACTACACACACAAACACACACACAATTCCCATTCACAATCCCCTGCCTCACTCCTGCACACTCCCAATAGACTCAATAAGACCTTCCCTATTCCCTGCCTCACGCTTGTACCCACACACAAGCTCCTGAAGCCCCTTGGCTATTCCCTGCTTCACTCCATCCCCTACACACACACACACACACACACACACACACACACGCTCCTCAAGCCCCTTCCCTATTCCCTTCCTCACTCCTGTCCCTATACACACACACACAAACACACACACACACACACACTCCTGAAGCCCTTCCCTATTCCCTGCCTCACTCTAGCCCCTACACACACACATACACGCTCCTGAAGCACCTTCCCTATTCCCTGCCTCACTCTTGCCACTACAAACACACACAAACACCCAACACACACACACCCCCCCACACACACCCATGGAGCCCATTCCCTATTCCCTGCTCCTCTCCAACCCTTACACACACACACACACACACACACACACACACACACACACTCCTGATGCCCATCCCCTATTCGCTGCCTCACTCAGGTCCCTTCATACACACGTACACACACACAATCCTGATGGCCCTGCCCTATTCCCTGCCTCACTGCAGATCTATCTCTCGCTCTCTCACACACTCTCTCTCTCTCTCCCTCTTCTCTCTCTGTCTCACTCACTCCATGCCCCTTCCCTATTCCCTGGCTCACTCTTGCCACTACACACACATACCTGTAACGTCTTCTCTATTCCCTCACTCACACTTGCCTCTATACACACACACACACACACACACTTCTGATGCCCATTTCCTACTTGCTGCATCAATCCAGGCCCCCATCCCACACACACCCCTGATGTCCATTCTCTATTAGCTGCCTCACTCATGCCACTACACACACACAGAAATCCACACACTCAGGCCCAAGCATCTTCTCTATTCCCTGCCTCTCCCTTGCCTCTACAAATATACACACACACTCCTGAAGCCCGTACCCTATTCCCTGCCTTACTCCTGCCCCTCAACACGCACACACACACACTCCTGATGCCCATTCTCTATTAGCTGCCTCACTCATGCCACTACACACACACAAAAATACACACACTCAGGCCCAAGCATCTTCTCTATTCCCTGCTTCTCCCTTGGCCCCAGAAATATACACACACACTCCTGAAGCCCGTACCCTATTCCCTGCCTTACTCCTGCCCCTCAACACGCACACACACACACACTCCTGATGCCCATTCCCTATTCCTGCCTCATTCCTGTCCCTACACACACACACACACACACACTCACACCTGAAGTCCCTTCTCTAATCCCTTCCTCATTCTTTCCCTGCGCACACAAACACACACACACACAAAACAAACACACGCACAATACCCATTCCCAAATCCCTGCATCACTCCTGCACCCACTCCAAAAGACTCAAGAATCCCTTCCCTATTCCCTGCATCATTCCTGCACCCACATGCACGCTCCTGAAGCCCCTTCCCTAATCCTTGCCTCACTCCTGCCACTACACACAAACACACACAGACACACTCACACACCTGAAGCGTGTTCTCTATTCCCTGCCTCACTCTTGCCCCTACAAAAACACACATACACTTGTGAAGCCCAATGCCAATTTCCTACCTCACTCCAGTCCCTACACACACACACAAAAACAAAAACACACCCATTCCTGAAGCCCCTTCACTATTCCTTGCCTAACTCCTGCCAGAAAACCCCCAACCACACACACACACACACACACACACACACACACACACACACACTCCTGAAGCCACTTCCCTATTCCTTGCCTCACTCTTGTCCCTACACACACACACAGACATACACACCCACACTCTTGAAGCACCTTCACTATTCCCTACCTCACTCCTACCCCTCAAAACAAACACAAACACACCCACACACACTCCTGAAGCGCCTTCACTATTCCCTGCCTCACTCCTACCCCTACAAACCCCCACACACACTCCTGAAACCCCCTCCCTAATCCCTGTCACACCCCTATCCCTACAAAAACACACACACGCTTGAAACCCCTTTACTATTCCCTGCCTCACTCCTGCTCCTACACACGCACACACACACACACACACACACTCCTGTAGCCCCTTCCCTGTCCCCTGCCTCACTTCTACCCCTACTAACACACACTCCTGAAGCTCCTTCCCTATTCCCTGCCTCACACCTGCTCCTAAACACGCATACACACACTCCTGAAGCACCTACACTATTGCCTACCTCATTCTTACGCCCCAAAACACACACCCCCACCCGCACACACAATCCTGAAGCCCCTTCCCTATTCCCTGCCTCACTCCTTTTCCTACACACACACACGCACACGCACACATACACTCCTGAAGCCCCTTCCCTATTCCTTGCCTCCTGCTCCTACACACAAACATACACACACTCCTGAAGCACCTTCTCTAATCCCTGCCTCACACTTGCTCCTACACACACACTCCTGATGCACCTTCACTATTCTCTGCCTCACTCCTACCCCTAAAAACAAACACACACACACAATCACACACATACTCCTGATGACCCTTCCCTATTCCCTGCCTGACTTCACTTCTCTCTCTCTCTCTCTCTCTCTCTCTCTCTCTCTCTCTCTCTCTCTCTCTCTCTCTCTCTCTCTATGTCTCTGTCTTTGTCTCTCGTGCCCCTTCCCCTTTCCCTTTTTCATTCTAGACACTACATGCACACACTCAAAAATTCCTGATGCCCCTTCCCTCTTCCCTGCCTCACTCTTGTCCCTACACACACACACACAGACATACACACCCACACTCCTGAAGCACCTTCACTATTACCTACCTCACTCCTACCCCTCAAAACAAACACAAACACACCCACACACACTCATGAAGCGCCTTCACTATTCCCTGCCTCACTCCTACCCCTACAAACCCCCCCACACACTCCGGAAACCCCCTCCCTAATCCCTGCCACACTCCTATCCCTACAAAAACACACACACACACACGATTGAAACCCCTTTACTATTCCCTGCCTCACTCCTGCTCCTACACACGCACACACGCACACACACAAACCCACTCCTGAAGCCCCTTCCCTGTCCCCTGCCTCACTTCTACCCCTACTAACACACACACTCCTGAAACCCCTTCCCTATTCCCTGCCTCACTCCTGCCCCTACACACACAAGCACACACACACTCCTGAAGCTCCTTCCCTATTTCCTGCCTCAAACCTGCTCCTAAACACGCATACACACACTCCTGAAGCACCTTCACTATTCCCTACCTCACTCCTACCCCTCAAAACAAACACAAACACACCCACACACACTCATGAAGCGCCTTCACTATTCCCTGCCTCACTCCTACCCCTACAAACCCCCACACACACTCCTGATTCCCCTTCCCTAATCCCTGCCTCACTCCTTTCCTTGCACACACACACACACACACACACACACACATGGATCTCTTTCAAGAATACACCACATGCTGGGGCACAAGTCCAGCCTCAGTAAATCTAAACACATAGATATTATCCAGACATAATTCTCAGATCACTATGCCATAAAGCTGGAGATTAATAAGAGGATGTCCCAAAGAGCAAGGGCAACCAATTGGAGAATGAACAACGTTCTCCTGTGACATGAATGGGTACACGCCTAGATCAGAGAGTATATAAGTAAGTTTCTAGAAACTAATGAGAACGAGAATACAGTGTATCAAAACTTATTGGACCCTGTAAAGGCAATTATCCGAGGTAGCTGGATATCATTGAATACATACATGAAAATGAAGCAAGGAGTATGACAGATACGTTAACACAAAACCTCCAAGAACTAAACAGAGTCAGCAGAACAACCCCTCCATTAGCAGGAGAAAAAAAATAATAAAAATAAGGGCAGAGGTAAACCAGGGGGAAGACAAGAGGTCAATGAAAAAGATAAATGCAACTAAAATCTTGTTTTATGAAAGAATTAACAAAATTGAGAGTTCTCTGGAAAAGCTTAGCAAAGATAGAAAGGAGCAAACATTAATAGCCAGGATGAGGGATGAATCAGGGGCAATAACAACAGACCCCAAGGAGATTAAAAACATAATCCCAAAGTACTATGAAGGTGTGTATTCTAATGAATTCAGAAACTTGGAAGACATGGATAAATATTTGGAAAAACAGTCTCTCCCTAAATGACCTCAGATAGACATCTATATATAAATTATATCTAAATATAAATTATATCTAAATATAAATTAATAAACACGGGAAATCTTGAAGATATACATATGAACAAATCGCTGACTTGTGTATACCTAATTGTGTAAATGAAATCATAAGTATAGACACACAAACATAAATAAATTTATGAATATGAATAAACTATAAACAATGATGTACCTAAACATGCAATTAGTAATGCTAATATGTAAGTGTATACAAGGCCTATAAATCAATAGGTGAATATAGAAGCAAAAATAAGTTAATATAATAACATATGGAGATAGATTAAGGACTATTATGGGAATCTATAAACATGTCTAGAAAATTAATACATGTAGAAAAACTTATAAATATTGATGTATAAATAGATATAATATGAAATATAAATCGATAGTTACATGCATACGTGTGTGATTATACACACACACACACACACATATATATACACATATCTGGGGATATTTATGAAAGACAGGCCAGAATTCCGGGGACTCATTTCTCTGAGAGATATTTTAAGCAGGCACTGTCCCACTGGCCTGATATCCGGGGTCTTATTTCTCTGAGACAGTTCACACAGGCGGCATCTTACAGGACGGACAACCGCGAACTTATTTCTGAGAAATAGTTCACGTCGGCGTAGGTGTGCAGCTGGATAACCGGTGACTCATTTCTCTGAGCGCGATCACACAGGCGCAGTGGCACAAGACGGATAACCGCGGACTGACTTTTGAGCTCTAGTTCACGCAGGCGCAGTCCTACAGACCGCAATCCCGGGGACTATTTCTCTGGGACATAATTCACGCAGGCGTAGGTTGACAGGCCGGATATCGGGAGACATTTCCCAGAGATCGTTCATGCAAGCGCAGCTGCACAGGGCAGATAACCGCGCACTTATTTCTCAGCCCTAGTTCACGCAGGCGCAGTCCTACGGGCCGCAATTCCGGGGACTATTACTCTGGGATATAATTGACGCAGGCGTAAGTTTACAGGCCGGATATCCGTGGACGCATAGCTCCGAGCTTTCACGCAGGCGCAGTGGCACAAGGCGGATAACCGCGCACTTATTTCTCAATCCTAGTTCACGCAGGCGCAGTCCTACAGGCCGCGTTTCCCGGGACTATTTCTCTGGGACATAATTCACGCAGGCGTAGGTGTACTGGCCGGATATCCGGAGACTCATTTCACTCAGCTCGTTCACGCAAGCGCATTGTCACAGGACGGATAACCGCGCACTTATTTCTCAGCCCTAGTTCACGCAGGCGCAGTCCTACGGGCCGCAATTCCGGGAACTATTTCCCTGGGACATAGTTCACGCAGGCGTAGGTGTACAGGCCGGATATCTGGGGACTCATTTCTCTCAGCTCGTTCACGCAGGCGCATTGGTACAGGACGGATAACCGCGCACTTATTTCTCAGTCCTAGTTCACGCAGGCGCAGTCCTACTGGCCGAATTTCCGGGAACTATTTCTCTGGGACATAGTTCACGCAGGCGCAGTGGCACAGAATGGATAACCGCGGATTTTTCTCTGAGACCTACTTCACACAGGCGCAGTCTTATGGGACGGATAACCGCGGACATATTTCTGAGACATTGTTCACCCAGGTGCAGTCCTACAGGCGGGATATCCGGGGGCTGATTTCCCTGAGCCATAGTTCGCGAAGTCCGTCTCTCATCTAAGCGCCCCGTACCCCCTCTTCGGTCCATCACTGACTTCAGAACTGTGCCCTGGTGAGTTCAGGATAGCTGGCTGCCCGATGGTTGATACCTTTTCGTGCGATTTTCATCTCTATGGTTGGCATCTGACTCCCTATTCCCTGCCTCACTCCAGCCCCTACACACACACACACACACACACACAAGCTCCTGAAGCCCCTTTCCTATTCCCTGCCTCACTCCTGTCACTACACACACAAACACACACACAATTCCCATTCACAATCCCCTGCCTCACTCCTGCACACTCCCAATAGACTCAATAAGACCTTCCCTATTCCCTGCCTCACGCTTGTACCCACACACAAGCTCCTGAAGCCCCTTGGCTATTCCCTGCTTCACTCCATCCCCTACACACACACACACACACACACACACACACACGCTCCTCAAGCCCCTTCCCTATTCCCTTCCTCACTCCTGTCCCTATACACACACACACAAACACACACACACACACACTCCTGAAGCCCTTCCCTATTCCCTGCCTCACTCTAGCCCCTACACACACACATACACGCTCCTGAAGCACCTTCCCTATTCCCTGCCTCACTCTTGCCACTACAAACACACACAAACACCCAACACACACACACCCCCACACACACACCCATGGAGCCCATTCCCTATTCCCTGCTCCTCTCCAACCCTTACACACACACACACACACACACACACACACACTCCTGATGCCCATCCCCTATTCGCTGCCTCACTCAGGTCCCTTCATACACACGTACACACACACAATCCTGATGGCCCTGCCCTATTCCCTGCCTCACTTCAGATCTATCTCTCGCTCTCTCACACACTCTCTCTCTCCCTCTTCTCTCTCTGTCTCACTCACTCCATGCCCCTTCCCTATTCCCTGGCTCACTCTTGCCACTACACACACATACCTGTAACGTCTTCTCTATTCCCTCACTCACACTTGCCTCTATACACACACACACACACACACACACACACACTTCTGATGCCCATTTCCTACTTGCTGCATCAATCCAGGCCCCCATCCCACACACACCCCTGATGTCCATTCTCTATTAGCTGCCTCACTCATGCCACTACACACACACAAAAATCCACACACTCAGGCCCAAGCATCTTCTCTATTCCCTGCCTCTCCCTTGCCTCTACAAATATACACACACACTCCTGAAGCCCGTACCCTATTCCCTGCCTTACTCCTGCCCCTCAACACGCACACACACACACTCCTGATGCCCATTCTCTATTAGCTGCCTCACTCATGCCACTACACACACACAAAAATACACACACTTAGGCCCAAGCATCTTCTCTATTCCCTGCTTCTCCCTTGGCCCCAGAAATATACACACACACTCCTGAAGCCCGTACCCTATTCCCTGCCTTACTCCTGCCCCTCAACACACACACACACACACACTCCTGATGCCCATTCCCTATTCCTGCCTCATTCCTGTCCCTACACACACACACACACACACACTCACACCTGAAGTCCCTTCTCTAATCCCTTCCTCATTCTTTCCCTGCGCACACAAACACACACACACACAAAACAAACACACGCACAATACCCATTCCCAAATCCCTGCATCACTCCTGCACCCACTCCAAAAGACTCAAGAATCCCTTCCCTATTCCCTGCATCATTCCTGCACCCACATGCACGCTCCTGAAGCACCTTCCCTAATCCTTGCCTCACTCTTGCCACTACACACAAACACACACAGACACACTCACACACCTGAAGCGTGTTCTCTATTCCCTGCCTCACTCTTGCCCCTACAAAAACACACATACACTTGTGAAGCCCAATGCCAATTTCCTACCTCACTCCAGTCCCTACACACACACACACAAACAAAAACACACCCATTCCTGAAGCCCCTTCACTATTCCTTGCCTAACTCCTGCCAGAAAACCCCCAACCACACACACACACACACACACACACACACACACTCCTGAAGCCACTTCCCTATTCCTTGCCTCACTCTTGTCCCTACACACACACACAGACATACACACCCACACTCTTGAAGCACCTTCACTATTCCCTACCTCACTCCTACCCCTCAAAACAAACACAAACACACCCACACACACTCCTGAAGCGCCTTCACTATTCCCTGCCTCACTCCTACCCCTACAAACCCCCACACACACTCCTGAAACCCCCTCCCTAATCCCTGTCACACCCCTATCCCTACAAAAACACACAAACACACACACGCTTGAAACCCCTTTACTATTCCCTGCCTCACTCCTGCTCCTACACACGCACACACACACACACTCCTGAAGCCCCTTCCCTGTCCCCTGCCTCACTTCTACCCCTACTAACACACACTCCTGAAGCTCCTTCCCTATTCCCTGCCTCACACCTGCTCCTAAACACGCATACACACACTCCTGAAGCACCTACACTATTGCCTACCTCATTCTTACGCCCCAAAACACACACCCCCACCCGCACACACAATCCTGAAGCCCCTTCCCTATTCCCTGCCTCACTCCGTTTCCTACACACACACACGCACACGCACACATACACTCCTGAAGCCCCTTCCCTATTCCTTGCCTCCTGCTCCTACACACAAACATACACACACTCCTGAAGCACCTTCTCTAATCCCTGCCTCACACTTGCTCCTACACACACACTCCTGATGCACCTTCACTATTCTCTGCCTCACTCCTACCCCTAAAAAGAAACACACACACACAATCACACACATACTCCTGATGACCCTTCCCTATTCCCTGCCTGACTTCACTTCTCTCTCTCTCTCTCTCTCTCTCTCTCTCTCTCTCTCTCTCTCTCTCTCTCTCTCTCTATGTCTCTGTCTTTGTCTCTCGTGCCCCTTCCCCTTTCCCTTTTTCATTCTAGACACTACATGCACACACTCAAAAATTCCTGATGCCCCTTCCCTCTTCCCTGCCTCACTCTTGTCCCTACACACACACACACAGACATACACACCCACACTCCTGAAGCACCTTCACTATTACCTACCTCACTCCTACCCCTCAAAACAAACACAAACACACCCACACACACTCATGAAGCGCCTTCACTATTCCCTGCCTCACTCCTACCCCTACAAACCCCCCCCCACACTCCTGAAACCCCCTCCCTAATCCCTGCCACATTCCTATCCCTACAAAAACACACACACACACACACGATTGAAACCCCTTTACTATTCCCTGCCTCACTCCTGCTCCTACACACGCACACACGCACACACACAAACCCACTCCTGAAGCCCCTTCCCTGTCCCCTGCCTCACTTCTACCCCTACTAACACACACACTCCTGAAACCCCTTCCCTATTCCCTGCCTCACTCCTGCCCCTACACACACAAGCACACACACACTCCTGAAGCTCCTTCCCTATTTCCTGCCTCAAACCTGCTCCTAAACACGCATACACACACTCCTGAAGCACCTTCACTATTCCCTACCTCACTCCTACCCCTCAAAACAAACACAAACACACCCACACACACTCATGAAGCGCCTTCACTATTCCCTGCCTCACTCCTACCCCTACAAACCCCCACACACACTCCTGATTCCCCTTCCCTAATCCCTGCCTCACTCCTTTCCTTGCACACACACACACACACACACACACACACGGATCTCTTTCAAGAATACACCACATGCTGGGGCACAAGTCCAGCCTCAGTAAATCTAAACACATAGATATTATCCAGACATAATTCTCAGATCACTATGCCATAAAGCTGGAGATTAATAAGAGGATGTCCCAAAGAGCAAGGGCAACCAATTGGAGAATGAACAACGTTCTCCTGTGACATGAATGGGTACACGCCTAGATCAGAGAGTATATAAGTAAGTTTCTAGAAACTAATGAGAACGAGAATACAGTGTATCAAAACTTATTGGACCCTGTAAAGGCAATTATCCGAGGTAGCTGGATATCATTGAATACATACATGAAAATGAAGCAAGGAGTATGACAGATACGTTAACACAAAACCTCCAAGAACTAAACAGAGTCAGCAGAACAACCCCTCCATTAGCAGGAGAAAAAAAATAATAAAAATAAGGGCAGAGGTAAACCAGGGGGAAGACAAGAGGTCAATGCAAAAGATAAATGCAACTAAAATCTTGTTTTATGAAAGAATTAACAAAATTGAGAGTTCTCTGGAAAAGCTTAGCAAAGATAGAAAGGAGCAAACATTAATAGCCAGGATGAGGGATGAATCAGGGGCAATAACAACAGACCCCAAGGAGATTAAAAACATAATCCCAAAGTACTATGAAGGTGTGTATTCTAATGAATTCAGAAACTTGGAAGACATGGATAAATATTTGGAAAAACAGTCTCTCCCTAAATGACCTCAGATAGACATCTATATATAAATTATATCTAAATATAAATTATATCTAAATATAAATTAATAAACACGGGAAATCTTGAAGATATACATATGAACAAATCACTGACTTGTGTATACCTAATTGTGTAAATGAAATCATAAGTATAGACACACAAACATAAATAAATTTATGAATATGAATAAACTATAAACAATGATGTACCTAAACATGCAATTAGTAATGCTAATATGTAAGTGTATACAAGGCCTATAAATCAATAGGTGAATATAGAAGCAAAAATAAGTTAATATAATAACATATGGAGATAGATTAAGGACTATTATGGGAATCTATAAACATGTCTAGATAATTAATACATGTAGAAAAACTTATAAATATTGATGTATAAATAGATATAATATGAAATATAAATCGATAGTTACATGCATACGTGTGTGATTATACACACACACACACACACATATATACACACATATCTGGGGATATTTATGAAAGACAGGCCAGAATTCCGGGGACTCATTTCTCTGAGAGATATTTTAAGCAGGCACTGTCCCACTGGCCTGATATCCGGGGTCTTATTTCTCTGAGACAGTTCACACAGGCGGCATCTTACAGGACGGACAACCGCGAACTTATTTCTGAGAAATAGTTCACGTCGGCGTAGGTGTACAGCTGGATAACCGGTGACTCATTTCTCTGAGCGCGATCACACAGGCGCAGTGGCACAAGACGGATAACCGCGGACTGACTTTTGAGCTCTAGTTCACGCAGGCGCAGTCCTACAGACCGCAATCCCGGGGACTATTTCTCTGGGACATAATTCACGCAGGCGTAGGTTGACAGGCCGGATATCGGGAGACATTTCCCAGAGATCGTTCATGCAAGCGCAGCTGCACAGGGCAGATAACCGCGCACTTATTTCTCAGCCCTAGTTCACGCAGGCGCAGTCCTACGGGCCGCAATTCCGGGGACTATTACTCTGGGATATAATTGACGCAGGCGTAGGTTTACAGGCCAGATATCCGGGGACGCATAGCTCCGAGCTTTCACGCAGGCGCAGTGGCACAAGGCGGATAACAGCGCACTTATTTCTCAATCCTAGTTCACGCAGGCGCAGTCCTACAGGCCGGGTTTCCCGGGACTATTACTCTGGGATATAATTGACGCAGGCGTAGGTTTACAGGCCGGATATCCGGGGACGCATAGCTCCGAGCTTTCACGCAGGCGCAGTGGCACAAGGCGGATAACCGCGCACTTATTTCTCAGCCCTAGTTCACGCAGGCGCAGTCCTACAGGCCGCGTTTCCCGGGACTATTTTCTGGGACATAATTCACGCAGGCGTAGGTGTACTGGTCGGATATCCGGAGACTCATTTCTCAGCTCGTTGACGCATGCGTATTGTCACAGGACGGATAACCGCGCACTTATTTCTCAGCCCTAGTTCACGCAGGCGCAGTCCTACGGGCCGCAATTCCGGGAACTATTTCTCTGGGACATAGTTCACGCAGGCGTAGGTGTACAGGCCGGATATCTGGGCACTCATTTCTCTCAGCTCGTTCACGCAGGCGCAGTGGTACAGGACGGATAACCGCGCACTTATTTCTCAGTCCTAGTTCACGCAGGCGCAGTCCTACTGGCCGAATTTCCGGGAACTATTTCTCTGGGACATAGTTCACGCAGGCGCAGTGGCACAGAATGGATAACCGCGGATTTTTCTCTGAGACCTACTTCACACAGGCGCAGTCTTATGGGACGGATAAACGCGGACATATTTCTGAGACATTGTTCACCCAGGTGCAGTCCTACAGGCGGGATATCCGGGGGCTGATTTCCCTGAGCCATAGTTCGCGAAGTCCGTCTCTCATCTAAGCGCCCCGCACCCCCTCTTCGGTCCATCACTGACTTCAGAACTGTGCCCTGGTGAGTTCAGGATAGTTGGCTGCCCGATGGTTGATACCTTTTCGTGCGATTTTCATCTCTATGGTTGGCATCTGACTCCCTATTCCCTGCCTCACTCCAGCCCCTAAACACACACACACACAAGCTCCTGAAGCCCCTTTCCTATTCCCTGCCTCACTCCTGTCCCTACACACACAAACACACACACAATTCCCATTCACAATCCCCTGCCTCACTCCTGCACACTCCCAATAGACTCAATAAGCCCCTTCCCTATTCTCTGCCTCACGCTTGTACCCAACACAAGCTCCTGAAGCCCCTTCCCTATTCCCTGCCTCACTCCAGCTCCTACACACACACATACACACACACACACACACACGCTCCTGAAGCCCCTTCCCTATTCCCTGCCTCACTCCTGTCCCTATACACACACACACACAAACACACACACACGCGCCTGAAGCCCTTCCCTATTCCCTGCCTCACTCCAGCCCCTACACACACACACATACACGCTCCTGAAGCACCTTCCCTATTCCCTGCCTCACTCTTGCCACTAAAACACACACAAACACCCAACACACACCCCACACACACCCCTGAAGCCCATTCCCTATTCCCTGCTCCTCTCCAACCCCTACACACACACACACACACACACACACTCCTGATACCCATCCCCTATTCGTTGCCTCACTCAGGTCACTTCATACATACGTACACACACACAATCCTGATGGCCCAGCCCTATTCCCTGCCTCACTTCAGATCTATCTCTCTCTCTCTCACACACTCTCTCTCTCTCTCCCTCTTCTCTCTCTGTCTCACTCACTCCATGCCTCTTCCCTATTCCCTGGCTCACTCTTGCCACTACACACACATACCTGTAACGTCTTCTCTATTCCCTCACTCACACTTGCCTCTGTACACACACACACACACACACACACACACACACACACACTTCTGATGCCCATTTCCTATTTGCTGCATCAATCCAGGCCCCCCTCCTACACACACCCCTGATGTCCATTCTCTATTAGCTGCCTCACTCATGCCACTACACACACACAAAAATCCACACACTCAGGCCCAAGCAACTTCTCTATTCCCTGCCTCTCCCTTGCCTCTACAAATATACACACACACTCCTGAAGCCCCTTCCCTATTCCCAGCCTCACTCCTGCTCTTACACAGAAACACACACGCGCACACATACACACACCTCTGATGACACTTCTCTATCCCCTGCCTCACTCCTGTGCCTACACACACCCCCCCCCACACACACACACACACTCCTGAAGCCCCTTCCCTATTCCCTGCCTCACTCCTGCGCCTGCACACGCACACACACACACACGCAAACACATATACACACACTCCTGATGCCCATTTCCTATTTGCTGCATCACTCCAGGCCCCCCTCCCACACACACACCCCTGATGTCCACTCTCTATTAGCTGCGTCACTCATGCAACTACACACACACAAAAATACACACACTCAGGCCCAAGCATCTTCTCTATTTCCTGCTTCTCCCTTGGCCCCAGAAATATACACACACACTTTGAAGCCCGTACCCTATTCCCTGCCTTACTCCTGCCCCTCAACACGCACACACACACACCCATACACACACACTCCTGATGCCCATTCCCTATTCCTGCCTCATTCCTGTCACTACACACACACACACACACACACACACTCACACCTGAAGTCCCTTCTCTAATCCCTTCCTCATTCTTTCCCTGCGCACACAAACACACACACAAAAAACAAACGCACGCACAATACCCATTCCCAAATCCCTGCATCACTCCTGCACCCACATACACGCTGCTGAAGCCCCTTCCCTATTCCTTACCTCACTACTGCCAATACACACAAACACACACACACACACACACACACACACACGCCTGAAGCATGTTCTCTATTCCCTGCCTCACTCTTGTCCCTACAAAATCACACATACACTTCTGAAGCCCAATGCCAATTTCCTACCTCACTCCAGTCCCTACACACACACACACACACACACACACACACACACAAACACATAGACACACCCATTCCTGAAGCCCCTTCACTATTCCTTGCCTCACTCCTTCTCCTATACACGTACACGCACACATACACTCCTGAAGCCCCTTCCCTATTCCTTGCCTCCTGCCCCTACACACAAACATACACACACTCCCGAAGTGCCTTCTCTAATCCCTGCCTCACACTTGCTCCTACACACACACTCCTGATGCACCTTCACTATTCTCTGCCTCACTCCTACCCCTAAAAACAAACAGACACAAACAATCTCACACATACTCCTGAAGACCCTTCCCTATTCCCTGCCTCACTTCACTCCTTTCTCTCTCTCTCTCTCTCTCTCTCTCTCTCTCTCTCTCTCTCTCTCTCTCTGTCTCTGTCTCTGTCTCTCGGGCCCCTTCCCCTTTCCCTTTTTCATTGTAGACACTACATGCACACACTCAAGATTCCTGATGCCCCATCCCTATTCCCTGCCTCACACCTGCCCCTACACACACACACACACGCCTGAAGCATCTTCTCTATTCGCTGCCTCACCTTTGCCCATACAAAAATACACAGACACTCCAGATGCCCATTGCCTATTCCCTGCCTCACTGCTGTTCCTACAAACACACACACACACACACACACACAAACACACACACACAAACAGACACACACACCTGAAGCCCATTCCCTATTCCCTGCATCACTCCTGCTCACACAACCACACACAACCACACGCACACACAACTGAAGCCCCTTCCCTATTCATTGCCTCACTCTGCTCCTACACACACACACGCACACACACACACATATACACACACTCCTGAAGCCCCTTAACTATTCCCTGCCTCACTACAGCCCCTAAGCACACAAACATACACACACAAACCCCTGACGCCTCTTCCCTATTCCCTGCCTCACTGCTTTTCCTACACACACACGCACACACACACTCCTAAAGCACTTTCACTATTCCCTGCCTCACTCCTACCCCTACAAACAAACAAACACACACACACACTCCTGCAGCCCCTTCCCTATTCCTTGCCTCACTCCTGCCCCTACACACACAAACATACAAACACACACTCCTCAAGCACATTCACTATTCCCTGCCTCACTCCTACCCCTACAAACAAACACAACACACAAAAACATACACCCATCCTGAAGCTCTTTCCCTATTCTGTGCGTCGTTCCTGACCTTACACACACAGACACACACACAGACACACAATCTTGATGCCCGTTTCCTATACCCTGCCTCATTCCTGTCCCTACACACACACACACACACACACACACACACACTCCTGATGCCCATCCCCTATTCGCTGCCTCGCTAAGGTCCCTTCATACACACGTACACACACTTCCGATCTCTCTCTCTCTCTCTCTCACACACACTCTCTCTCTCTCCCTCTTCTCTCTCTGTCTCACTCACTCCATGCCCCTTCCCTATTCCCTGGCTCACTCTTGCCACTACACACACATACCTGTAACGTCTTCTCTATTCCTTCACGTACACTTGCCTCTATACACACACACACACACACACACACACACACTTCTGATGCCCATTTCCTATTTGCTGCATCACTCCAGGCCCCACTCCCACACACACCCCTGACGTCCATTCTCTATTAGCTGCCTCACTCATGCCACTACACACACACAAAATTACACACACTCAGGCCCAAGCATCTTCTCTATTCCCTGCCTCTCCCTTGCCTCTACAAATATACACACACTCCTGAAGCCCCTTCCCTATGCCCTGCCTTACTCCTGCTCTTGCACACACACACACAAACACTCGGAAGCCCTTTCCCTATTCCCAGCCTCACTCCTGCTCTTACACAGAAACACACACGCACACACATACACACACCTCTGATGACACTTCTCTATTCCCTGCCTCACTCCTTTGCCTACACACACACACACACACACACACACACACACACACACACACTCCTGAAGCCCCTTCCCTATTCCCTGCCACACTCCTGCGCCTGCACATACACACACACACAAACACATATACACACACTCCTGACGCCCATTTCCTATTTGCTGTATCACTCCAGGCCCCCCTCCCACACAAACACCCCTGATGTCCATTCTCTATTAGCTGCCTCACTCATGCAACTACACACACACACACAAATACACACACTCAGGCCCAAGCATCTTCTCTATTCCCTGCCTCTCCCTTGGCCCCAGAAATATACACACACACTCCTGAAGCCCGTACCCTATTCCCTGCCTTACTCCTGCCCCTCAACACGCACACGCACACACCCATATACACACACACTCCTGATGCCCATTCCCTATTCCTGCCTCATTCCTGTCACTACACACACACACACACACTCACACCTGAAGTCCCTTCTCTAATCCCTTCCTCATTCTTTCCCTGCGCACACAAACACATGCACAATACCCATTCCCAAATCCCTGCATCACTCCTGCACACCCCACAATAGACTCAAGAAGCCCCTTCCCTATTCCCTGCCTCACTCCTGCACCCACATACACGCTGCTGAAGCCCCTTCCCTACCTCACTACTGCCACTACACACAAACACACACACACACACACACACCTGAAGCATGTTCTCTATTCCCTGCCTCACTCTTGCCCCTACAAAATCACACATACACTTCTGAAGCCCAATGCCAATTTCCTACCTCACTCCAGTCCCTACACACACACACAAAAACAAAAACACACCCATTCCTGAAGCCCCTTCACTATTCCTTGCCTAACTCCTGCCAGAAAACCCCCAACCACACACACACACACACACACACACACACACACACACTCCTGAAGCCACTTCCCTATTCCTTGCCTCACTCTTGTCCCTACACACACACACAGACATACACACCCACACTCTTGAAGCACCTTCACTATTCCCTACCTCACTCCTACCCCTCAAAACAAACACACCCACACACACTCCTGAAGCGCCTTCACTATTCCCTGCCTCACTCCTACCCCTACAAACCCCCACACACACTCCTGAAACCCCCTCCCTAATCCCTGTCACACCCCTATCCCTACAAAAACACACAGACAAACACACACACGCTTGAAACCCCTTTACTATTCCCTGCCTCACTCCTGCTCCTACACACGCACACACACACACACACACTCCTGAAGCTCCTTCCCTGTCCCCTGCCTCACACCTGCTCCTAAACACGCATACACACACTCCTGAAGCACCTACACTATTGCCTACCTCATTCTTACGCCCCAAAACACACACCCCCACCCGCACACACAATCCTGAAGCCCCTTCCTATTCCCTGCCTCACTCCTTTTCCTACACACACACACGCACACGCACACATACACTCCTGAAGGCCTTCCCTATTCCTTGCCTCCTGCTCCTACACACAAACATACACACACTCCTGAAGCACCTTCTCTAATCCCTGCCTCACACTTGCTCCTACACACACACTCCTGATGCACCTTCACTATTCTCTGCCTCACTCCTACCCCTAAAAACAAACACACACACACAATCACACACATACTCCTGATGACCCTTCCCTATTCCCTGCCTGACTTCACTTCTCTCTCTCTCTCTCTCTCTCTCTCTCTCTCTCTCTCTCTCTCTCTCTATGTCTCTGTCTTTGTCTCTCGTGCCCCTTCCCCTTTCCCTTTTTCATTCTAGACACTACATGCACACACTCAAAAATTCCTGATGCCCCTTCCCTATTCCCTGCCTCACTCCTGCCCCTACACACACAAGCACACACACACTCCTGAAGCTCCTTCCCTATTCCCTTCCTCACACCTGCTCCTAAACATGCATACACACACTCCTGAAGCACCTACTTTATTGCCTACCTCATTCTTACGCCCCAAAACAAACACACACACCCCCACACACAATCCTGAAGCCCCTTCCCTATTCCCTGCCTCACTTCTACCCCTACAAACCCACACACACACTCCTGAAGGCCTTCCCTATTCCTTGCCTCAAGCCCCTACACACAAACATACACACACTCCTGAAGCACCTTCTCTAATCCCTGCCTTACACTTGCTCCTACACACACACTCCTGATGCACCTTCACTATTCTATGCCTCACTCCTACTCCTAGAAACAAACACACACACACACACACAATCACACACATACTCCTGATGACCCTTCCCTCTAACCTGCCTCAATTCACTTCTCTCTCTCTCTCTCTCTCTCTCTCTCTCTCTCTCTCTCTCTCTGTCTCTGTCTCTGTCTCTGTCTCTGTCTCTCGTGCCCCTTCCCCTTTCCCTTTTTCATTCTAGACACTACATGCACACACTCAAAAATACCTGATGCCCCTTCCCTATTCCCTGCCTCACTCCTGCCCCTACACAAACACACAAGCCTGAAGCATCTTCTCTATTCGCTGCCTCACCTTTACCCATACAAAAATACACAGACACTCCAGATGCTCATTGCCTATTCCCTGCCTCACTGCTGTTCCTACAAACACACACACACACAAACACACACACACACACACACAAACAGACACACACACCTGAAGCCCATTCCCTATTCCCTGCATCACTCCTGCTCACACAACCACACACACCCACACGCACACACAACTGAAGCCCCTTCCCTATTCGCTGCCTCACTCCTGCTCCTACACACACACACGCACACAAACACACATATGCACACACACTCCTGAAGCCCCTTCCCTATTCCCTGCCTCACTCCCGCCCCTAAGCACACAAACATACACACACAAACCCCGATGCCTATTCCCTATTCTCTGCCTCACTGTTTTTCCTACACACACACACACACACACACTCCTAAAGCACTTTTACTATTCCCTGCCTCACTCCTACCCCTACAAACAAACAAACACACACACACACACTCCTGCAGCCCCGTCCCCATTCCTTGCCTCACTCCTGCCCCTACACACACAAACATACAAACACACACTCCTCAAGCACATTCACTATTCCCTGCCTCACTCCTACCCCTACAAACAAACACAACACACAAAAACATACACCCATCCTGAAGCTCTTTCCTATTCTGTGCGTCGTTCCTGCCCTTACACACAGACACACACACAGACACACAATCTTGATGCCCGTTTCCTATACCCTGCCTCATTCCTGTCTCTACACACACACACACACACACACGCACACACACACTACCGAACTACCTTCCCTATTCCCTGCCTCACTCTTGTCCCTACACACACACACACATACACACACACTCCTGATGCCCATCCCCTATTCGCTGCCTCACTCAGGTCCCTTCATACACACGTACACACACACAATCCTGATGGCCCTGCCCTATTCCCTGCCTCACTTCAGATCTATCTCTCTCTCTCTCTCACACTCTCTCTCTCTCTCCCTCTTCTCTCTCTGTCTCACTCACTCCATGCCCCTTCCCTATTCCCTGGCTCACTCTTGCCACTACACACACATACCTGTAACGTCTTCTCTATTCCTTCACTTACACTTGCCTCTATACACACATACACGCACACACACACACACACAAACACTTCTGATGCCCATTTCCTATTTGCTGCATCACTCCAGGCCCCCCTCCCACACACACCCCTGACGTCCATTCTCTATTAGCTGCCTCACTCATGCCACTACACACACACAAAAATACACATACTCAGGCCCAAGCATCTTCTCTATTCCCTGCCTCTCCCTTGCCTCTACAAATATACACACACTCCTGAAGCCCCTTCCCTATGCCCGGCCTTACTCCTCCTCTTGCACACACACACACAAACACCCTGAAGCCCTTTCCCTATTCCCAGCCTCACTCCTGCTCTTACACAGAAACACACACGCGCACACATACACACACCTCTGATGACACTTCTCTATTCCCTACCTCACTCCTGTGCCTACACACACACACACACACAGACACACACTCCTGAAGCCCCTTCCCTATTCTCTGCCTCACTCCTGCGCCTGCACACACACACACACACAAACACATATACACACACACCTGATGCCCATTTCCTATTTTCTGCATCACTCCAGGCCCCCCTCCCACACACACACCCCTGATGTCCATTCTCTATTAGCTGCCTCACTCATGCAACTACACACACACAAAAATACACACACTAAGGCCCAAGCATCTTCTCTATTCCCTGCTTCTCCCTTGGCCCCAGAAATATACACACACACACTCCTGAAGCCCGTACCCTATTCCCTGCCTTACTCCTGCCCCTCAACACGCACACACACACACCCATACACACACACACTCCTGATGCCCATTCCCTATTCCTGCCTCATTCCTGTCCCTACACACACACACACACACACAC
>NC_134548.1:36576037-36716037 GCF_050624435.1 Tenrec ecaudatus | reverse complement strand
GGATGTCCCAAAGAGCAAGGGCAACCAATTGGAGAATGAACAACGTTCTCCTGTGACATGAATGGGTACACGCCTAGATCAGAGAGTATATAAGTAAGTTTCTAGAAACTAATGAGAACGAGAATACAGTGTATCAAAACTTATTGGACCCTGTAAAGGCAATTATCCGAGGTAGCTGGATATCATTGAATACATACATGAAAATGAAGCAAGGAGTATGACAGATACGTTAACACAAAACCTCCAAGAACTAAACAGAGTCAGCAGAACAACCCCTCCATTAGCAAGAGAAAAAAAATAATAAAAATAAGGGCAGAGGTAAACCAGGGGGAAGACAAGAGGTCAATGCAAAAGATAAATGCAACTAAAATCTTGTTTTATGAAAGAATTAACAAAATTGAGAGTTCTCTGGAAAAGCTTAGCAAAGATAGAAAGGAGCAAACATTAATAGCCAGGATGAGGGATGAATCAGGGGCAATAACAACAGACCCCAAGGAGATTAAAAACATAATCCCAAAGTACTATGAAGGTGTGTATTCTAATGAATTCAGAAACTTGGAAGACATGGATAAATATTTGGAAAAACAGTCTCTCCCTAAATGACCTCAGATAGAGATCTAAATATAAATTATATCTAAATATAAATTAATAAACACGGGAAATCTTGAAGATATACATATGAACAAATCACTGACTTGTGTATACCTAATTGTGTAAATGAAATCATAAGTATAGACACACAAACAAATAAATATATGAATATGAATAAACTATAAACAATGATGTACCTAAACATGCAATTAGTAATGCTAATATGTAAGTGTATACAAGGCCTATAAATCAATAGATGAATATAGAAGCAAAAATAAGTTAATATAATAACATATGGAGATAGATTAAGGACTATTATGGGAATCTATAAACATGTCTAGATAATTAATACATGTAGAAAAACTTATAAATATTGATGTATAAATAGATATAATATGAAATATAAATAGATCATTACATGCATAAGTGTGTGATTATACACACACACACATATATATACACATATCTGGGGATATTTATGAAAGACAGGCCAGAATTCCGGGGACTCATTTCTCTGAGAGATATTTTAAGCAGGCACTGTCCCACTGGCCTGATATCCGGGGTCTTATTTCTCTGAGACAGTTCACACAGGCGGCATCTTACTGGACGGACAACCGCGAACTTATTTCTGAGAAATAGTTCATGTCGGCGTAGGTGTACAGCTGGATAACCGGTGACTCATTTCTCTGAGAGCGATCACACAGGCGCAGTGGCACAAGACGGATAACTGCGGACTGACTTTTGAGCTCTAGTTCACGCAGGCGCAGTCCTACAGACCGCAATCCCGGGGACTATTTCTCTGGGACATAATTCACGCAGGCGTAGGTTGACAGGCCGGATATCGGGAGACATTTCCCAGAGATCGTTCATGCAAGCGCAGCTGCACAGGGCAGATAACCGCGCACTTATTTCTCAGCCCTAGTTCACGCAGGCGCAGTCCTACGGGCCGCAATTCCGGGGACTATTACTCTGGGATATAATTGACGCAGGCGTAGGTTTACAGGCCAGATATCCGGGGACGCATAGCTCCGAGCTTTCACGCAGGCGCAGTGGCACAAGGCGGATAACAGCGCACTTATTTCTCAATCCTAGTTCACGCAGGCGCAGTCCTACAGGCCGGGTTTCCCGGGACTATTACTCTGGGATATAATTGACGCAGGCGTAGGTTTACAGGCCGGATATCCGGGGACGCATAGCTCCGAGCTTTCACGCAGGCGCAGTGGCACAAGGCGGATAACCGCGCACTTATTTCTCAGCCCTAGTTCACGCAGGCGCAGTCCTACAGGCCGCGTTTCCCGGGACTATTTCTCTGGGATATAATTCAAGCAGGCGTTGGTGTACTGGCCGGATATCCGGAGATTCATTTCTCTCAGCTCGTTCACGCATGCGTATTGTCACATGACGGATAACCGCGCACTTATTTCTCAGCCCTAGTTCACGCAGGCGCAGTCCTACAGGCCGCAATTCCGGGGACTATTTCCCTGGGACATAGTTCACGCAGGCGTAGGTGTACAGGCCGGATATCTGGGGACTCATTTCTCTCAGCTCGTTCACGCAGGCGCATTGGTACAGGACGGATAACCGCGCACTTATTTCTCAGTCCTACTGGCCGAATTTCCGGGAACTATTTCTCTGGGACATAGTTCACGCAGGCGCAGTGGCACAGAATGGATAACCGCGGATTTTTCTCTGAGACCTACTTCACACAGGCGCAGTCTTATGGGACGGATAACCGCGGACATATTTCTGAGACATTGTTCACCCAGGTGCAGTCCTACAGGCGGGATATCCGGGGGCTTATTTCCCTGAGCCATAGTTCGCGAAGTCCGTCTCTCATCTAAGCGCCCCGTACCCCCTCTTCGGTCCATCACTGACTTCAGAACTGTGCCCTGGTGAGTTCAGGATAGCTGGCTGCCCGATGGTTGATACCTTTTCGTGCGATTTTCATCTCTATGGTTGGCATCTGACTCCCTATTCCCTGCCTCACTCCAGCCCCTACACACACACACACACACACAAGCTCCTGAAGCCCCTTTCCTATTCCCTGCCTCACTCCTGTCACTACACACACAAACACACACACAATTCCCATTCACAATCCCCTGCCTCACTCCTGCACACTCCCAATAGACTCAATAAGACCTTCCCTATTCCCTGCCTCACGCTTGTACCCACACACAAGCTCCTGAAGCCCCTTGGCTATTCCCTGCCTCACTCCATCCCCTACACACACACACACACACACACACACACACACACACACACACACACGCTCCTCAAGCCCCTTCCCTATTCCCTGCCTCACTCCTGTCCCTATACACACACACACAAACACACACACACACACACTCCTGAAGCCCTTCCCTATTCCCTGCCTCACTCTAGCCCCTACACACACACATACACGCTCCTGAAGCACCTTCCCTATTCCCTGCCTCACTCTTGCCACTACAAACACACACAAACACCCAACACACACACACCCCCACACACACACCCATGGAGCCCATTCCCTATTCCCTGCTCCTCTCCAACCCTTACACACACACACACACACACACACACACACACACACACACTCCTGATGCCCATCCCCTATTCGCTGCCTCACTCAGGTCCCTTCATACACACGTACACACACACAATCCTGATGGCCCTGCCCTATTCCCTGCCTCACTGCAGATCTATCTCTCGCTCTCTCACACACTCTCTCTCTCTCTCCCTCTTCTCTCTCTGTCTCACTCACTCCATGCCCCTTCCCTATTCCCTGGCTCACTCTTGCCACTACACACACATACCTGTAACGTCTTCTCTATTCCCTCACTCACACTTGCCTCTATACACACACACACACACACACACACTTCTGATGCCCATTTCCTATTGCTGCATCAATCCAGGCCCCCATCCCACACACACCCCTGATGTCCATTCTCTATTAGCTGCCTCACTCATGCCACTACACACACACAAAAATCCACACACTCAGGCCCAAGCATCTTCTCTATTCCCTGCCTCTCCCTTGCCTCTACAAATATACACACACACTCCTGAAGCCCGTACCCTATTCCCTGCCTTACTCCTGCCCCTCAACACGCACACACACACACTCCTGATGCCCATTCTCTATTAGCTGCCTCACTCATGCCACTACACACACACAAAAATACACACACTCAGGCCCAAGCATCTTCTCTATTCCCTGCTTCTCCCTTGGCCCCAGAAATATACACACACACTCCTGAAGCCCGTACCCTATTCCCTGCCTTACTCCTGCCCCTCAACACGCACACACACACACTCCTGATGCCCATTCCCTATTCCTGCCTCATTCCTGTCCCTACACACACACACACACACACTCACACCTGAAGTCCCTTCTCTAATCCCTTCCTCATTCTTTCCCTGCGCACACAAACACACACACACACAAAACAAACACACGCACAATACCCATTCCCAAATCCCTGCATCACTCCTGCACCCACTCCAAAAGACTCAAGAATCCCTTCCCTATTCCCTGCATCATTCCTGCACCCACATGCACGCTCCTGAAGCCCCTTCCCTAATCCTTGCCTCACTCCTGCCACTACACACAAACACACACAGACACACTCACACACCTGAAGCGTGTTCTCTATTCCCTGCCTCACTCTTGCCCCTACAAAAACACACATACACTTGTGAAGCCCAATGCCAATTTCCTACCTCACTCCAGTCCCTACACACACACACAAAAACAAAAACACACCCATTCCTGAAGCCCCTTCACTATTCCTTGCCTAACTCCTGCCAGAAAACCCCCAACCACACACACACACACACACACACACACACACACACACTCCTGAAGCCACTTCCCTATTCCTTGCCTCACTCTTGTCCCTACACACACACACAGACATACACACCCACACTCTTGAAGCACCTTCACTATTCCCTACCTCACTCCTACCCCTCAAAACAAACACACCCACACACACTCCTGAAGCGCCTTCACTATTCCCTGCCTCACTCCTACCCCTACAAACCCCCACACACACTCCTGAAACCCCCTCCCTAATCCCTGTCACACCCCTATCCCTACAAAAACACACAGACAAACACACACACGCTTGAAACCCCTTTACTATTCCCTGCCTCACTCCTGCTCCTACACACGCACACACACACACACACACACACTCCTGTAGCCCCTTCCCTGTCCCCTGCCTCACTTCTACCCCTACTAACACACACTCCTGAAGCTCCTTCCCTATTCCTTGCCTCACACCTGCTCCTAAACATGCATACACACACTCCTGAAGCACCTACACTATTGCCTACCTCATTCTTACGCCCCAAAACACACACCCCCACCCGCACACACAATCCTGAAGCCCCTTCCCTATTCCCTGCCTCACTCCTTTTCCTACACACACACACGCACACGCACACATACACTCCTGAAGCCCCTTCCCTATTCCTTGCCTCCTGCTCCTACACACAAACATACACACACTCCTGAAGCACCTTCTCTAATCCCTGCCTCACACTTGCTCCTACACACACACTCCTGATGCACCTTCACTATTCTCTGCCTCACTCCTACCCCTAAAAACAAACACACACACACAATCACACACATACTCCTGATGACCCTTCCCTATTCCCTGCCTGACTTCACTTCTCTCTCTCTCTCTCTCTCTCTCTCTCTCTCTCTCTCTCTCTCTCTCTCTCTAGTCTCTGTCTTTGTCTCTCGTGCCCCTTCCCCTTTCCCTTTTTCATTCTAGACACTACATGCACACACTCAAAAATTCCTGATGCCCCTTCCCTCTTCCCTGCCTCACTCTTGTCCCTACACACACACACACAGACATACACACCCACACTCCTGAAGCACCTTCACTATTACCTACCTCACTCCTACCCCTCAAAACAAACACAAACACACCCACACACACTCATGAAGCGCCTTCACTATTCCCTGCCTCACTCCTACCCCTACAAACCCCCCCACACACTCCTGAAACCCCCTCCCTAATCCCTGCCACACTCCTATCCCTACAAAAACACACACACACACACGATTGAAACCCCTTTACTATTCCCTGCCTCACTCCTGCTCCTACACACGCACACACGCACACACACAAACCCACTCCTGAAGCCCCTTCCCTGTCCCCTGCCTCACTTCTACCCCTACTAACACACACACTCCTGAAACCCCTTCCCTATTCCCTGCCTCACTCCTGCCCCTACACACACAAGCACACACACACTCCTGAAGCTCCTTCCCTATTTCCTGCCTCAAACCTGCTCCTAAACACGCATACACACACTCCTGAAGCACCTTCACTATTCCCTACCTCACTCCTACCCCTCAAAACAAACACAAACACACCCACACACACTCATGAAGCGCCTTCACTATTGCCTGCCTCACTCCTACCCCTACAAACCCCCACACACACTCCTGATTCCCCTTCCCTAATCCCTGCCTCACTCCTTTCCTTGCACACACACACACACACACACACACACATGGATCTCTTTCAAGAATACACCACATGCTGGGGCACAAGTCCAGCCTCAGTAAATCTAAACACATAGATATTATCCAGACATAATTCTCAGATCACTATGCCATAAAGCTGGAGATTAATAAGAGGATGTCCCAAAGAGCAAGGGCAACCAATTGGAGAATGAACAACGTTCTCCTGTGACATGAATGGGTACACGCCTAGATCAGAGAGTATATAAGTAAGTTTCTAGAAACTAATGAGAACGAGAATACAGTGTATCAAAACTTATTGGACCCTGTAAAGGCAATTATCCGAGGTAGCTGGATATCATTGAATACATACATGAAAATGAAGCAAGGAGTATGACAGATACGTTAACACAAAACCTCCAAGAACTAAACAGAGTCAGCAGAACAACCCCTCCATTAGCAGGAGAAAAAAAATAATAAAAATAAGGGCAGAGGTAAACCAGGGGGAAGACAAGAGGTCAATGAAAAAGATAAATGCAACTAAAATCTTGTTTTATGAAAGAATTAACAAAATTGAGAGTTCTCTGGAAAAGCTTAGCAAAGATAGAAAGGAGCAAACATTAATAGCCAGGATGAGGGATGAATCAGGGGCAATAACAACAGACCCCAAGGAGATTAAAAACATAATCCCAAAGTACTATGAAGGTGTGTATTCTAATGAATTCAGAAACTTGGAAGACATGGATAAATATTTGGAAAAACAGTCTCTCCCTAAATGACCTCAGATAGACATCTATATATAAATTATATCTAAATATAAATTATATCTAAATATAAATTAAT
The DNA here is from genome assembly GCF_050624435.1 of Tenrec ecaudatus. Lineage (NCBI taxonomy): Eukaryota > Metazoa > Chordata > Mammalia > Afrosoricida > Tenrecidae > Tenrec > Tenrec ecaudatus. Next base: position 36,709,130 of record NC_134548.1, on the reverse strand, counting down.
AAACACGGGAAATCTTGAAGATATACATATGAACAAATCGCTGACTTGTGTATACCTAATTGTGTAAATGAAATCATAAGTATAGACACACAAACATAAATAAATTTATGAATATGAATAAACTATAAACAATGATGTACCTAAACATGCAATTAGTAATGCTAATATGTAAGTGTATACAAGGCCTATAAATCAATAGGTGAATATAGAAGCAAAAATAAGTTAATATAATAACATGGAGATAGATTAAGGACTATTATGGGAATCTATAAACATGTCTAGAAAATTAATACATGTAGAAAAACTTATAAATATTGATGTATAAATAGATATAATATGAAATATAAATCGATAGTTACATGCATACGTGTGTGATTATACACACACACACACACACATATATATACACATATCTGGGGATATTTATGAAAGACAGGCCAGAATTCCGGGGACTCATTTCTCTGAGAGATATTTTAAGCAGGCACTGTCCCACTGGCCTGATATCCGGGGTCTTATTTCTCTGAGACAGTTCACACAGGCGGCATCTTACAGGACGGACAACCGCGAACTTATTTCTGAGAAATAGTTCACGTCGGCGTAGGTGTACAGCTGGATAACCGGTGACTCATTTCTCTGAGCGCGATCACACAGGCGCAGTGGCACAAGACGGATAACCGCGGACTGACTTTTGAGCTCTAGTTCACGCAGGCGCAGTCCTACAGACCGCAATCCCGGGGACTATTTCTCTGGGACATAATTCACGCAGGCGTAGGTTGACAGGCCGGATATCGGGAGACATTTCCCAGAGATCGTTCATGCAAGCGCAGCTGCACAGGGCAGATAACCGCGCACTTATTTCTCAGCCCTAGTTCACGCAGGCGCAGTCCTACGGGCCGCAATTCCGGGGACTATTACTCTGGGATATAATTGACGCAGGCGTAAGTTTACAGGCCGGATATCCGTGGACGCATAGCTCCGAGCTTTCACGCAGGCGCAGTGGCACAAGGCGGATAACCGCGCACTTATTTCTCAATCCTAGTTCACGCAGGCGCAGTCCTACAGGCCGCGTTTCCCGGGACTATTTCTCTGGGACATAATTCACGCAGGCGTAGGTGTACTGGCCGGATATCCGGAGACTCATTTCACTCAGCTCGTTCACGCAAGCGCATTGTCACAGGACGGATAACCGCGCACTTATTTCTCAGCCCTAGTTCACGCAGGCGCAGTCCTACGGGCCGCAATTCCGGGAACTATTTCCCTGGGACATAGTTCACGCAGGCGTAGGTGTACAGGCCGGATATCTGGGGACTCATTTCTCTCAGCTCGTTCACGCAGGCGCATTGGTACAGGACGGATAACCGCGCACTTATTTCTCAGTCCTAGTTCACGCAGGCGCAGTCCTACTGGCCGAATTTCCGGGAACTATTTCTCTGGGACATAGTTCACGCAGGCGCAGTGGCACAGAATGGATAACCGAGGATTTTTCTCTGAGACCTACTTCACACAGGCGCAGTCTTATGGGACGGATAACCGCGGACATATTTCTGAGACATTGTTCACCCAGGTGCAGTCCTACAGGCGGGATATCCGGGGGCTTATTTCCCTGAGCCATAGTTCGCGAAGTCCGTCTCTCATCTAAGCGCCCCGTACCCCCTCTTCGGTCCATCACTGACTTCAGAACTGTGCCCTGGTGAGTTCAGGATAGCTGGCTGCCCGATGGTTGATACCTTTTCGTGCGATTTTCATCTCTATGGTTGGCATCTGACTCCCTATTCCCTGCCTCACTCCAGCCCCTACACACACACACACACACACACACAAGCTCCTGAAGCCCCTTTCCTATTCCCTGCCTCACTCCTGTCACTACACACACAAACACACACACAATTCCCATTCACAATCCCCTGCCTCACTCCTGCACACTCCCAATAGACTCAATAAGACCTTCCCTATTCCCTGCCTCACGCTTGTACCCACACACAAGCTCCTGAAGCCCCTTGGCTATTCCCTGCTTCACTCCATCCCCTACACACACACACACACACACACACACACACACGCTCCTCAAGCCCCTTCCCTATTCCCTGCCTCACTCCTGTCCCTATACACACACACACAAACACACACACACACACACTCCTGAAGCCCTTCCCTATTCCCTGCCTCACTCTAGCCCCTACACACACACATACACGCTCCTGAAGCACCTTCCCTATTCCCTGCCTCACTCTTGCCACTACAAACACACACAAACACCCAACACACACACACCCCCACACACACACCCATGGAGCCCATTCCCTATTCCCTGCTCCTCTCCAACCCTTACACACACACACACACACACACACACACACTCCTGATGCCCATCCCCTATTCGCTGCCTCACTCAGGTCCCTTCATACACACGTACACACACACAATCCTGATGGCCCTGCCCTATTCCCTGCCTCACTTCAGATCTATCTCTCGCTCTCTCACACACTCTCTCTCTCTCTCCCTCTTCTCTCTCTGTCTCACTCACTCCATGCCCCTTCCCTATTCCCTGGCTCACTCTTGCCAGTACACACACATACCTGTAACGTCTTCTCTATTCCCTCACTCACACTTGCCTCTATACACACACACACACACACACACACACACTTCTGATGCCCATTTCCTACTTGCTGCATCAATCCAGGCCCCCATCCCACACACACCCCTGATGTCCATTCTCTATTAGCTGCCTCACTCATGCCACTACACACACACAAAAATCCACACACTCAGGCCCAAGCATCTTCTCTATTCCCTGCCTCTCCCTTGCCTCTACAAATATACACACACACTCCTGAAGCCCGTACCCTATTCCCTGCCTTACTCCTGCCCCTCAACACGCACACACACACACTCCTGATGCCCATTCTCTATTAGCTGCCTCACTCATGCCACTACACACACACAAAAATACACACACTCAGGCCCAAGCATCTTCTCTATTCCCTGCTTCTCCCTTGGCCCCAGAAATATACACACACACTCCTGAAGCCCGTACCCTATTCCCTGCCTTACTCCTGCCCCTCAACACACACACACACACACTCCTGATGCCCATTCCCTATTCCTGCCTCATTCCTGTCCCTACACACACACACACACACACACTCACACCTGAAGTCCCTTCTCTAATCCCTTCCTCATTCTTTCCCTGCGCACACAAACACACACACACACAAAACAAACACACGCACAATACCCATTCCCAAATCCCTGCATCACTCCTGCACCCACTCCAAAAGACTCAAGAATCCCTTCCCTATTCCCTGCATCATTCCTGCACCCACATGCACGCTCCTGAAGCCCCTTCCCTAATCCTTGCCTCACTCTTGCCACTACACACAAACACACACAGACACACTCACACACCTGAAGCGTGTTCTCTATTCCCTGCCTCACTCTTGCCCCTACAAAAACACACATACACTTGTGAAGCCCAATGCCAATTTCCTACCTCACTCCAGTCCCTACACACACACACACAAACAAAAACACACCCATTCCTGAAGCCCCTTCACTATTCCTTGCCTAACTCCTGCCAGAAAACCCCCAACCACACACACACACACACACACACACACACACACACACACTCCTGAAGCCACTTCCCTATTCCTTGCCTCACTCTTGTCCCTACACACACACACAGACATACACACCCACACTCTTGAAGCACCTTCACTATTCCCTACCTCACTCCTACCCCTCAAAACAAACACAAACACACCCACACACACTCCTGAAGCGCCTTCACTATTCCCTGCCTCACTCCTACCCCTACAAACCCCCACACACACTCCTGAAACCCCCTCCCTAATCCCTGTCACACCCCTATCCCTACAAAAACACACAGACAAACACACACACGCTTGAAACCCCTTTACTATTCCCTGCCTCACTCCTGCTCCTACACACGCACACACACACACACTCCTGAAGCCCCTTCCCTGTCCCCTGCCTCACTTCTACCCCTACTAACACACACTCCTGAAGCTCCTTCCCTATTCCCTGCCTCACACCTGCTCCTAAACACGCATACACACACTCCTGAAGCACCTACACTATTGCCTACCTCATTCTTACGCCCCAAAACACACACCCCCACCCGCACACACAATCCTGAAGCCCCTTCCCTATTCCCTGCCTCACTCAGTTTCCTACACACACACACGCACACGCACACATACACTCCTGAAGCCCCTTCCCTATTCCTTGCCTCCTGCTCCTACACACAAACATACACACACTCCTGAAGCACCTTCTCTAATCCCTGCCTCACACTTGCTCCTACACACACACTCCTGATGCACCTTCACTATTCTCTGCCTCACTCCTACCCCTAAAAACAAACACACACACACAATCACACACATACTCCTGATGACCATTCCCTATTCCCTGCCTGACTTCACTTCTCTCTCTCTCTCTCTCTCTCTCTCTCTCTCTCTCTCTCTCTCTCTCTCTCTCTCTATGTCTCTGTCTTTGTCTCTCGTGCCCCTTCCCCTTTCCCTTTTTCATTCTAGACACTACATGCACACACTCAAAAATTCCTGATGCCCCTTCCCTCTTCCCTGCCTCACTCTTGTCCCTACACACACACACACAGACATACACACCCACACTCCTGAAGCACCTTCACTATTACCTACCTCACTCCTACCCCTCAAAACAAACACAAACACACCCACACACACTCATGAAGCGCCTTCACTATTCCCTGCCTCACTCCTACCCCTACAAACCCCCCCACACACTCCTGAAACCCCCTCCCTAATCCCTGCCACACTCCTATCCCTACAAAAACACACACACACACACACGATTGAAACCCCTTTACTATTCCCTGCCTCACTCCTGCTCCTACACACGCACACACGCACACACACAAACCCACTCCTGAAGCCCCTTCCCTGTCCCCTGCCTCACTTCTACCCCTACTAACACACACACTCCTGAAACCCCTTCCCTATTCCCTGCCTCACTCCTGCCCCTACACACACAAGCACACACACACTCCTGAAGCTCCTTCCCTATTTCCTGCCTCAAACCTGCTCCTAAACACGCATACACACACTCCTGAAGCACCTTCACTATTCCCTACCTCACTCCTACCCCTCAAAACAAACACAAACACACCCACACACACTCATGAAGCGCCTTCACTATTCCCTGCCTCACTCCTACCCCTACAAACCCCCACACACACTCCTGATTCCCCTTCCCTAATCCCTGCCTCACTCCTTTCCTTGCACACACACACACACACACACACACACGGATCTCTTTCAAGAATACACCACATGCTGGGGCACAAGTCCAGCCTCAGTAAATCTAAACACATAGATATTATCCAGACATAATTCTCAGATCACTATGCCATAAAGCTGGAGATTAATAAGAGGATGTCCCAAAGAGCAAGGGCAACCAATTGGAGAATGAACAACGTTCTCCTGTGACATGAATGGGTACACGCCTAGATCAGAGAGTATATAAGTAAGTTTCTAGAAACTAATGAGAACGAGAATACAGTGTATCAAAACTTATTGGACCCTGTAAAGGCAATTATCCGAGGTAGCTGGATATCATTGAATACATACATGAAAATGAAGCAAGGAGTATGACAGATACGTTAACACAAAACCTCCAAGAACTAAACAGAGTCAGCAGAACAACCCCTCCATTAGCAGGAGAAAAAAAATAATAAAAATAAGGGCAGAGGTAAACCAGGGGGAAGACAAGAGGTCAATGCAAAAGATAAATGCAACTAAAATCTTGTTTTATGAAAGAATTAACAAAATTGAGAGTTCTCTGGAAAAGCTTAGCAAAGATAGAAAGGAGCAAACATTAATAGCCAGGATGAGGGATGAATCAGGGGCAATAACAACAGACCCCAAGGAGATTAAAAACATAATCCCAAAGTACTATGAAGGTGTGTATTCTAATGAATTCAGAAACTTGGAAGACATGGATAAATATTTGGAAAAACAGTCTCTCCCTAAATGACCTCAGATAGACATCTATATATAAATTATATCTAAATATAAATTATATCTAAATATAAATTAATAAACACGGGAAATCTTGAAGATATACATATGAACAAATCACTGACTTGTGTATACCTAATTGTGTAAATGAAATCATAAGTATAGACACACAAACATAAATAAATTTATGAATATGAATAAACTATAAACAATGATGTACCTAAACATGCAATTAGTAATGCTAATATGTAAGTGTATACAAGGCCTATAAATCAATAGGTGAATATAGAAGCAAAAATAAGTTAATATAATAACATATGGAGATAGATTAAGGACTATTATGGGAATCTATAAACATGTCTAGATAATTAATACATGTAGAAAAACTTATAAATATTGATGTATAAATAGATATAATATGAAATATAAATCGATAGTTACATGCATACGTGTGTGATTATACACACACACACACACACATATATATACACATATCTGGGGATATTTATGAAAGACAGGCCAGAATTCCGGGGACTCATTTCTCTGAGAGATATTTTAAGCAGGCACTGTCCCACTGGCCTGATATCCGGGGTCTTATTTCTCTGAGACAGTTCACACAGGCGGCATCTTACAGGACGGACAACCGCGAACTTATTTCTGAGAAATAGTTCACGTCGGCGTAGGTGTACAGCTGGATAACCGGTGACTCATTTCTCTGAGCGCGATCACACAGGCGCAGTGGCACAAGACGGATAACCGCGGACTGACTTTTGAGCTCTAGTTCACGCAGGCGCAGTCCTACAGACCGCAATCCCGGGGACTATTTCTCTGGGACATAATTCACGCAGGCGTAGGTTGACAGGCCGGATATCGGGAGACATTTCCCAGAGATCGTTCATGCAAGCGCAGCTGCACAGGGCAGATAACCGCGCACTTATTTCTCAGCCCTAGTTCACGCAGGCGCAGTCCTACGGGCCGCAATTCCGGGGACTATTACTCTGGGATATAATTGACGCAGGCGTAGGTTTACAGGCCGGATATCCGGGGACGCATAGCTCCGAGCTTTCACGCAGGCGCAGTGGCACAAGGCGGATAACAGCGCACTTATTTCTCAATCCTAGTTCACGCAGGCGCAGTCCTACAGGCCGGGTTTCCCGGGACTATTACTCTGGGATATAATTGACGCAGGCGTAGGTTTACAGGCCGGATATCCGGGGACGCATAGCTCCGAGCTTTCACGCAGGCGCAGTGGCACAAGGTGGATAACCGCGCACTTATTTCTCAGCCCTAGTTCACGCAGGCGCAGTCCTACAGGCCGCGTTTCCCGGGACTATTTCTCTGGGATATAATTCACGCAGGCGTTGGTGTACTGGCCGGATATCCGGAGATTCATTTCTCTCAGCTCGTTCACGCATGCGTATTGTCACATGACGGATAACCGCGCACTTATTTCTCAGCCCTAGTTCACGCAGGCGCAGTCCTACAGGCCGCAATTCCGGGGACTATTTCCCTGGGACATAGTTCACGCAGGCGTAGGTGTACAGGCCGGATATCTGGGGACTCATTTCTCTCAGCTCGTTCACGCAGGCGCATTGGTACAGGACGGATAACCGCGCACTTATTTCTCAGTCCTACTGGCCGAATTTCCGGGAACTATTTCTCTGGGACATAGTTCACGCAGGCGCAGTGGCACAGAATGGATAACCGAGGATTTTTCTCTGAGACCTACTTCACACAGGCGCAGTCTTATGGGACGGATAACCGCGGACATATTTCTGAGACATTGTTCACCCAGGTGCAGTCCTACAGGCGGGATATCCGGGGGCTTATTTCCCTGAGCCATAGTTCGCGAAGTCCGTCTCTCATCTAAGCGCCCCGTACCCCCTCTTCGGTCCATCACTGACTTCAGAACTGTGCCCTGGTGAGTTCAGGATAGCTGGCTGCCCGATGGTTGATACCTTTTCATGCGATTTTCATCTCTATGGTTGGCATCTGACTCCCTATTCCCTGCCTCACTCCAGCCCCTACACACACACACACACACACACAAGCTCCTGAAGCCCCTTTCCTATTCCCTGCCTCACTCCTGTCACTACACACACAAACACACACACAATTCCCATTCACAATCCCCTGCCTCACTCCTGCACACTCCCAATAGACTCAATAAGACCTTCCCTATTCCCTGCCTCACGCTTGTACCCACACACAAGCTCCTGAAGCCCCTTGGCTATTCCCTGCCTCACTCCATCCCCTACACACACACACACACACACACACACACACGCTCCTCAAGCCCCTTCCCTATTCCCTGCCTCACTCCTGTCCCTATACACACACACACAAACACACACACACACACACTCCTGAAGCCCTTCCCTATTCCCTGCCTCACTCTAGCCCCTACACACACACATACACGCTCCTGAAGCACCTTCCCTATTCCCTGCCTCACTCTTGCCACTACAAACACACACAAACACCCAACACACACACACCCCCACACACACACCCATGGAGCCCATTCCCTATTCCCTGCTCCTCTCCAACCCTTACACACACACACACACACACACACACACACACACACTCCTGATGCCCATCCCCTATTCGCTGCCTCACTCAGGTCCCTTCATACACACGTACACACACACAATCCTGATGGCCCTGCCCTATTCCCTGCCTCACTGCAGATCTATCTCTCGCTCTCTCACACACTCTCTCTCTCTCTCCCTCTTCTCTCTCTGTCTCACTCACTCCATGCCCCTTCCCTATTCCCTGGCTCACTCTTGCCACTACACACACATACCTGTAACGTCTTCTCTATTCCCTCACTCACACTTGCCTCTATACACACACACACACACACACACACACACACTTCTGATGCCCATTTCCTACTTGCTGCATCAATCCAGGCCCCCATCCCACACACACCCCTGATGTCCATTCTCTATTAGCTGCCTCACTCATGCCACTACACACACACAAAAATCCACACACTCAGGCCCAAGCATCTTCTCTATTCCCTGCCTCTCCCTTGCCTCTACAAATATACACACACACTCCTGAAGCCCGTACCCTATTCCCTGCCTTACTCCTGCCCCTCAACACGCACACACACACACTCCTGATGCCCATTCTCTATTAGCTGCCTCACTCATGCCACTACACACACACAAAAATACACACACTCAGGCCCAAGCATCTTCTCTATTCCCTGCTTCTCCCTTGGCCCCAGAAATATACACACACACTCCTGAAGCCCGTACCCTATTCCCTGCCTTACTCCTGCCCCTCAACACGCACACACACACACTCCTGATGCCCATTCCCTATTCCTGCCTCATTCCTGTCCCTACACACACACACACACACACACACACTCACACCTGAAGTCCCTTCTCTAATCCCTTCCTCATTCTTTCCCTGCGCACACAAACACACACACACACAAAACAAACACACGCACAATACCCATTCCCAAATCCCTGCATCACTCCTGCACCCACTCCAAAAGACTCAAGAATCCCTTCCCTATTCCCTGCATCATTCCTGCACCCACATGCACGCTCCTGAAGCCCCTTCCCTAATCCTTGCCTCACTCCTGCCACTACACACAAACACACACAGACACACTCACACACCTGAAGCGTGTTCTCTATTCCCTGCCTCACTCTTGCCCCTACAAAAACACACATACACTTGTGAAGCCCAATGCCAATTTCCTACCTCACTCCAGTCCCTACACACACACAAAAAAACAAAAACACACCCATTCCTGAAGCCCCTTCACTATTCCTTGCCTAACTCCTGCCAGAAAACCCCCAACCACACACACACACACACACACACACACACACACACACTCCTGAAGCCACTTCCCTATTCCTTGCCTCACTCTTGTCCCTACACACACACACAGACATACACACCCACACTCTTGAAGCACCTTCACTATTCCCTACCTCACTCCTACCCCTCAAAACAAACACAAACACACCCACACACACTCCTGAAGCGCCTTCACTATTCCCTGCCTCACTCCTACCCCTACAAACCCCCACACACACTCCTGAAACCCCCTCCCTAATCCCTGTCACACCCCTATCCCTACAAAAACACACAGACAAACACACACACGCTTGAAACCCCTTTACTATTCCCTGCCTCACTCCTGCTCCTACACACGCACACACACACACACACACACACTCCTGTAGCCCCTTCCCTGTACCCTGCCTCACTTCTACCCCTACTAACACACACTCCTGAAGCTCCTTCCCTATTCCCTGCCTCACACCTGCTCCTAAACACGCATACACACACTCCTGAAGCACCTACACTATTGCCTACCTCATTCTTACGCCCCAAAACACACACCCCCACCCGCACACACAATCCTGAAGCCCCTTCCCTATTCCCTGCCTCACTCCTTTTCCTACACACACACACGCACACGCACACATACACTCCTGAAGCCCCTTCCCTATTCCTTGCCTCCTGCTCCTACACACAAACATACACACACTCCTGAAGCACCTTCTCTAATCCCTGCCTCACACTTGCTCCTACACACACACTCCTGATGCACCTTCACTATTCTCTGCCTCACTCCTACCCCTAAAAACAAACACACACACACAATCACACACATACTCCTGATGACCCTTCCCTATTCCCTGCCTGACTTCACTTCTCTCTCTCTCTCTCTCTCTCTCTCTCTCTCTCTCTCTCTCTCTCTCTCTATGTCTCTGTCTTTGTCTCTCGTGCCCCTACCCCTTTCCCTTTTTCATTCTAGACACTACATGCACACACTCAAAAATTCCTGATGCCCCTTCCCTCTTCCCTGCCTCACTCTTGTCCCTACACACACACACACAGACATACACACCCACACTCCTGAAGCACCTTCACTATTACCTACCTCACTCCTACCCCTCAAAACAAACACAAACACACCCACACACACTCATGAAGCGCCTTCACTATTCCCTGCCTCACTCCTACCCCTACAAACCCCCCCACACACTCCTGAAACCCCCTCCCTAATCCCTGCCACACTCCTATCCCTACAAAAACACACACACACACACGATTGAAACCCCTTTACTATTCCCTGCCTCACTCCTGCTCCTACACACGCACACACGCACACACACAAACCCACTCCTGAAGCCCCTTCCCTGTCCCCTGCCTCACTTCTACCCCTACTAACACACACACTCCTGAAACCCCTTCCCTATTCCCTGCCTCACTCCTGCCCCTACACACACAAGCACACACACACTCCTGAAGCTCCTTCCCTATTTGCTGCCTCAAACCTGCTCCTAAACACGCATACACACACTCCTGAAGCACCTTCACTATTCCCTACCTCACTCCTACCCCTCAAAACAAACACAAACACACCCACACACACTCATGAAGCGCCTTCACTATTCCCTGCCTCACTCCTACCCCTACAAACCCCCACACACACTCCTGATTCCCCTTCCCTAATCCCTGCCTCACTCCTTTCCTTGCACACACACACACACACACACACACACACATGGATCTCTTTCAAGAATACACCACATGCTGGGGCACAAGTCCAGCCTCAGTAAATCTAAACACATAGATATTATCCAGACATAATTCTCAGATCACTATGCCATAAAGCTGGAGATTAATAAGAGGATGTCCCAAAGAGCAAGGGCAACCAATTGGAGAATGAACAACGTTCTCCTGTGACATGAATGGGTACACGCCTAGATCAGAGAGTATATAAGTAAGTTTCTAGAAACTAATGAGAACGAGAATACAGTGTATCAAAACTTATTGGACCCTGTAAAGGCAATTATCCGAGGTAGCTGGATATCATTGAATACATACATGAAAATGAAGCAAGGAGTATGACAGATACGTTAACACAAAACCTCCAAGAACTAAACAGAGTCAGCAGAACAACCCCTCCATTAGCAGGAGAAAAAAAATAATAAAAATAAGGGCAGAGGTAAACCAGGGGGAAGACAAGAGGTCAATGCAAAAGATAAATGCAACTAAAATCTTGTTTTATGAATGAATTAACAAAATTGAGAGTTCTCTGGAAAAGCTTAGCAAAGATAGAAAGGAGCAAACATTAATAGCCAGGATGAGGGATGAATCAGGGGCAATAACAACAGACCCCAAGGAGATTAAAAACATAATCCCAAAGTACTATGAAGGTGTGTATTCTAATGAATTCAGAAACTTGGAAGACATGGATAAATATTTGGAAAAACAGTCTCTCCCTAAATGACCTCAGATAGACATCTATATATAAATTATATCTAAATATAAATTATATCTAAATATAAATTAATAAACACGGGAAATCTTGAAGATATACATATGAACAAATCGCTGACTTGTGTATACCTAATTGTGTAAATGAAATCATAAGTATAGACACACAAACATAAATAAATTTATGAATATGAATAAACTATAAACAATGATGTACCTAAACATGCAATTAGTAATGCTAATATGTAAGTGTATACAAGGCCTATAAATCAATAGGTGAATATAGAAGCAAAAATAAGTTAATATAATAACATATGGAGATAGATTAAGGACTATTATGGGAATCTATAAACATGTCTAGAAAATTAATACATGTAGAAAAACTTATAAATATTGATGTATAAATAGATATAATATGAAATATAAATCGATAGTTACATGCATACGTGTGTGATTATACACACACACACACATATATATACACATATCTGGGGATATTTATGAAAGACAGGCCAGAATTCCGGGGACTCATTTCTCTGAGAGATATTTTAAGCAGGCACTGTCCCACTGGCCTGATATCCGGGGTCTTATTTCTCTGAGACAGTTCACACAGGCGGCATCTTACAGGACGGACAACCGCGAACTTATTTCTGAGAAATAGTTCACGTCGGCGTAGGTGTACAGCTGGATAACCGGTGACTCATTTCTCTGAGCGCGATCACACAGGCGCAGTGGCACAAGACGGATAACCGCGGACTGACTTTTGAGCTCTAGTTCACGCAGGCGCAGTCCTACAGACCGCAATCCCGGGGACTATTTCTCTGGGACATAATTCACGCAGGCGTAGGTTGACAGGCCGGATATCGGGAGACATTTCCCAGAGATCGTTCATGCAAGCGCAGCTGCACAGGGCAGATAACCGCGCACTTATTTCTCAGCCCTAGTTCACGCAGGCGCAGTCCTACGGGCCGCAATTCCGGGGACTATTACTCTGGGATATAATTGACGCAGGCGTAGGTTTACAGGCCAGATATCCGGGGACGCATAGCTCCGAGCTTTCACGCAGGCGCAGTGGCACAAGGCGGATAACCGCGCACTTATTTCTCAATCCTAGTTCACGCAGGCGCAGTCCTACAGGCCGGGTTTCCCGGGACTATTACTCTGGGATATAATTGACGCAGGCGTAGGTTTACAGGCCGGATATCCGGGGACGCATAGCTCCGAGCTTTCACGCAGGCGCAGTGGCACAAGGCGGATAACCGCGCACTTATTTCTCAGCCCTAGTTCACGCAGGCGCAGTCCTACAGGCCGCGTTTCCCGGGACTATTTCTCTGGGATATAATTCACGCAGGCGTTGGTGTACTGGTGGGATATCCGGAGACTCATTTCTCTCAGCTCGTTCACGCATGCGTATTGTCACAGGACGGATAACCGCGCACTTATTTCTCAGCCCTAGTTCACGCAGGCGCAGTCCTACAGGCCGCAATTCCGGGGACTATTTCCCTGGGACATAGTTCACGCAGGCGTAGGTGTACAGGCCGGATATCTGGGCACTCATTTCTCTCAGCTTGTTCACGCAGGCGCATTGGTACAGGACGGATAACCGTGCACTTATTTCTCAGTCCTAGTTCACGCAGGCGCAGTCCTACTGGCCGAATTTCCGGGAACTATTTCTCTGGGACATAGTTCACGCAGGCGCAGTGGCACAGAATGGATAACCGCGGATTTTTCTCTGAGACCTACTTCACACAGGCGCAGTCTTATGGGACGGATAACCGCGGACATATTTCTGAGACATTGTTCACCCAGGTGCAGTCCTACAGGCGGGATATCCGGGGGCTTATTTCCCTGAGCCATAGTTCGCGAAGTCCGTCTCTCATCTAAGCGCCCCGCACCCCATCTTCGGTCCATCACTGACTTCAGAACTGTGCCCTGGTGAGTTCAGGATAGCTGGCTGCCCGATGGTTGATACCTTTTCGTGTGATTTTCATCTCTATGGTTGGCATCTGACTCCCTATTCCCTGCCTCACTCCAGCCCCTACACACACACACACACACACACAAGCTCCTGAAGCCCCTTTCCTATTCCCTGCCTCACTCCTGTCCCTACACACACAAACACACACACAATTCCCATTCACAATCCCTTGCCTCTCTCCTGCACACTCCCAATAGACTCAATAAGACCTTCCCTATTCCCTGCCTCACGCTTTTACCCACACACAAGCTCCCGAGGCCGCTTGGCTATCCCCTGCCTCACTCCAGCCCCTACACACACACACACACACACACACACACACACACGCTCCTCAAGCCCCTTCCTTATTCCCTGCCTCACTCCTGTCCCTATACACACACACACAAACACACACACACACACACACACTCCTGAAGCCCTTCCCTATTCCCTGCCTCACTCCAGCCCCTACACACACACACATACACGCTCCTGAAGCACCTTCCCTATTCCCTGCCTCACTCTTGCCACTACAAACACACACAAACACCCAACACACACACACCCCCACACATACACCCCTGGAGCCCATTCCCTATTCCCTGCTCCTCTCCAACCCCTACACACACACACCCACACACACACACTCCTGATAACCATCCCCTATTCGCTGCCTCACTCAGGTCCCTTCATACACACGTACACACACACAATCCTGATGGCCCTGCCCTATTCCCTGCCTCACTTGAGATCTATCTCTCTCTCTCTCTCACACTCTCTCTCTCGCTCCCTCTTCTCTCTCTGTCTCACTCACTCCATGCCCCTTCCCTATTCCCTGGCTCACTCTTGCCACTACACACACATACCTGTAATGTCTTCTCTATTCCCTCACTCACACTTGCCTCTATACACACACACACATACACACACACACACACACACTTCTGATGCCCATTTCCTACTTGCTGCATCAATCCAGGCCCCCTTCCCACACACACCCCTGATGTCCATTCTCCATTAGCTGCCTCACTCATGCCACTACACACACACAAAAATCCACACACTCAGGCCCAAGCATCTTCTCTATTCCCTGCCTCTCCCTTGCCTCTACAAATATACACACACACTCCTGAAGCCCGTACCCTATTCCCTGCCTTACTCCTGCCCCTCAACACGCACACACACACACTCCTGATGCCCATTCTCTATTCGCTGCCTCACTCATGCCACTACACACACACAAAAATACACACACTCAGGCCCAAGCATCTTCTCTATTCCCTGCTTCTCCCTTGGCCCCAGAAATATACACACACACTCCTGAAGCCCGTACCCTATTCCCTGCCTTACTCCTGCCCCTCAACACGCACACACACACACTCCTGATGCCCATTCCCTATTCCTGCCTCATTCCTGTCCCTACACACACACACACACACACACACTCACACCTGAAGTCCCTTCTCTAATCCCTTCCTCATTCTTTCCCTGCGCACACAAACACACACACACAAAACAAACACACGCACAATACCCATTCCCAAATCCTTGCATCACTCCTGCACCCACTCCAAAAGACTCAAGAATCCCTTCCCTATTCCCTGCATCATTCCTGCACCCACATGCACGCTCCTGAAGCCCCTTCCCTAATCCTTGCCTCACTCCTGCCACTACACACAAACACACACAGACACACACACACACCTGAAGCGTGTTCTCTATTCCCTGCCTCACTCTTGCCCCTACAAAAACACACATACACTTCTGAAGCCCAATGCCAATTTCCTACCTCACTCCAGTCCCTACACACACACACAAAAACAAAAACACACCCATTCCTGAAGCCCCTTCACTATTCCTTGCCTAACTCCTGCCACAAAACCCCCAACCACACACACACACACACACACACACACACACACACACACACTCCTGAAGCCACTTCCCTATTCCTTGCCTTACTCTTGTCCCTACACACACACACAGACATACACACCCACACTCTTGAAGCACCTTCACTATTCCTTACCTCACTCCTACCCCTCAAAACAAACACAAACACACCCACACACACTCCTGAAGCGCCTTCACTATTCCCTGCCTCACTCCTACCCCTACAAACCCCCACACACACTCCTGAAACCCCCTCCTTAATCCCAGTCACACCCCTATCCCTACAAAAACACACAGACAAACACACACACGCTTGAAACCCCTTTATTATTCCCTGCCTCACTCCTGCTCCTACACACGCACACACGCACACACACACACACCCACTCCTGAAGCCCCTTCCCTGTCCCCTGCCTCACTTCTACCCCTACTAACACACACACTCCTGAAGCTCCTTCCCTATTCCCTGCCTCACACCTGCTCCTAAACACGCATACACACACTCCTGAAGCACCTACAATATTGCCTACCTCATTCTTACGCCCCAAAACACACACCCCCACCCACAAACACAATCCTGAAGCCCCTTCCCTATTCCCTGCCTCACTCCTTTCCTAGACACACACACGCACACGCACACATACACTCCTGAAGCCCCTTCCCTATTCCTTGCCTCCTGCTCCTACACACAAACATACACACACTCCTGAAGCACCTTCTCTAATCCCTGCCTCACACTTGCTCCTACACACACACTCCTGATGCACCTTCACTATTCTCTGCCTCACTCCTACCCCTAAAAACAAACAGACACAAACAATCACACACATACTCCTGATGACCCTTCCCTATTCCCTGCCTCACTTCACTCCTTTCTCTCTCTCTCTCTCTCTCTCTCTCTCTCTCTCTCTCTCTGTCTCTGTCTCTCTCTCTCTCTCTCTCTGTCTCTGTCTCTGTCTTGGTCTCTCGTGCCCCTTCCCCTTTCCCTTTTTCATTCTAGACACTACATGCACACACTCAAAAATTCCTGAAGCCCCTTCCCTATTCCCTGCCTCACTCCTGCCCCTACACACACACACACGCCTGAAGCATCTTCTCTATTCGCTGCCTCACCTTTGCCCATACAAAAATACACAGACACTCCAGATGCCCATTGCCTATTCCCTGCCTCACTGCTCTTCCTACACACACACACACACACACACACACACACACACACACACCTGAAGCGTGTTCTCTATTTCCTGCCTCACTCTTGCTCCTACAAAAACACACATACACTTCTGAAGCCCAATGCCTATTTCCTACCTCACTCCAGTCCCTACACACACACACAAACACAGAAACACACCCATTCCTGAAGCCCCTTCACTATTCCTTGCCTAACTCCTGCCACAACACCCCCACCCACTACACACACATACACACACACTCCTGATGCCCATTCCCTATTTCTTGCCTCATTCCTGTCCCTACACTCACACACACACACACACACACACACACTCCTGATGCCCATTCCCTATTCCCTGGCTCTGTCCTGTCCCTACACACACACACACACACACACACACCCCACACACACACACTCACACACTTACACCTGAAGTCCCTTCTCTAATCCCTTCCTCATTACTTAACCTGCGCGTGCACGCACACACAAACACACACACACTACACATTCCCCATTCCCTGCATCACTCCTGCACCCACTCCAAAAGACTCAAGAAGCCCCTTCCCTATTCCCTGCACCCACATGCACGCTCCTCCAGCCCCTTCCCTAATCCTTGCCTCACTCCTGCCACTACACACAAACACACACAGACCCACACACACAAACACACCTGAAGCGTGTTCTCTATTCCCTGCCTCACTCTTGCCCCTACAAAAACACACATACACTTCTGAAGCCCAATGCCAATTTCCTACCTCACTCCAGTCCCTACACACACACACAAACACAGAAACACACCCATTCCTGAAGCCCCTTCACTATTCCTTGCCTAACTCCTGCCACAAAACCCCAACCACACACACACACACACACACACACACACACACACTCCTGAAGCCACTTCCCTATTCCCTACCTCACTCTTGTCCCTACACACACACACACAGACATACACACCCACACTCCTGAAGCACCTTCACTATTCCCTACCTCACTCCTACCCCTCAAAACAAACAAAAACACGCCCACACACACTCCTGAAGCGCCTTCACTATTCCCTGCCTCACTCCTACCCCTACAAACCCCCCCCACACTCCTGAAAACCCCTCCCTAATCCATGCCACACTCCTATCCCTACAAAAAAAAACACAGACACACACTCACGCTTGAAACCCCTTTACTATTCCCTGCCTCACTCCTGCTCCTACACACGCACACACACTCCTGAAGCCGCTTCCCTGTCCCCTGCCTCACTTCTACCCCTACTAACACAAAGACTCCTGAAGCCCCTTCCCTATTCCCTGCCTCACTCCTGCCCCTACACACACAAGCACACACACACTCCTGAAGCTCCTTCCCTATTCCCTTCCTCACACCTGCTCCTAAACACGCATACAAACACTCCTGAAGCTCCTACACTATTGCCTACCTCATTCTTACGCACCAAAACAAACACACACACCCCCACACACAATCCTGATGCCCCTTCCCTATTCCCTGCCTCACTTCTACCCCTACAAACCCACGCAACACTCTCCTGAAGGCCTTCCCTATTCCTTGCCTCCCGCCCCTACACACAAACATACACACACTCCTGAAGTGCCTTCTCTAATCCCTGCCTCACACTTGCTCCTACACACACACTCCTGATGCACCTTCACTATTCTCTGCCTCACTCCTACCCCTAAAAACAAACACACACACACAATCACACACATACTCCTGATGACCCTTCCCTATTCCCTGCCTCACTTCACTCCTTTCTCTCTCTCTCTCTCTCTCTCTCTCTCTCTCTCTCTCTCTCTCTCTGTCTCTGTCTCTCGTGCCCCTTCCCCTTTCCCTTTTTCATTGTAGTCACTACATGCACACACTCAAAAATTCCTGATGCCCCTTCCCTATTCCCTGCCTCACTCCTGCCCCTACAAACACACACACGCCTGAAGCATCTTCTCTATTCGCTGCCTCACCTTTGCCCATACAAAAATACACAGACACTCCAGATGCCCATTGCCTATTCCCTGCCTCACTGCTGTTCCAACACACACACACACGCACACACAAACACAAACACACACACACACACACAAACAGACACACACACTCCTGATGCCCATTCCCTATTCTCTGGCTCTCTCCTGTCCCTACATACACACACTCAGACAAACACAATCACTCCTGATTCCCCTTCCCTAATCCCTGCCTCACTCCTTTCCTTACATACACACACACACACACACACACACACACACACACACACACATGGATCTCTTTCAAGAATACACCACATGCTGGGGCACAAGTCCAGCCTCAGTAAATCTAAACACATAGATATTATCCAGACATAATTCTCAGATCACTATGCCATAAAGCTGGAGATTAATAAGAGGATGTCCCAAAGAGCAAGGGCAACCAATTCGAGAATGAACAACGTTCTCCTGTGACATGAATGGGTACACGCCTAGATCAGAGAGTATATAAGTAAGTTTCTAGAAACTAATGAGAACGAGAATACAGTGTATCAAAACTTATTGGACCCTGTAAAGGCAATTATCCGAGGTAGCTGGATATCATTGAATACATACATGAAAATGAAGCAAGGAGTATGACAGATACGTTAACACAAAACCTCCAAGAACTAAACAGAGTCAGCAGAACAACCCCTCCATTAGCAAGAGAAAAAAAATAATAAAAATAAGGGCAGAGGTAAACCAGGGGGAAGATAAGAGGTCAATGCAAAAGATAAATGCAACTAAAATCTTGTTTTATGAAAGAATTAACAAAATTGAGAGTTCTCTGGAAAAGCTTAGCAAAGATAGAAAGGAGCAAACATTAATAGCCAGGATGAGGGATGAATCAGGGGCAATAACAACAGACCCCAAGGAGATTAAAAACATAATCCCAAAGTACTATGAAGGTGTGTATTCTAATGAATTCAGAAACTTGGAAGACATGGATAAATATTTGGAAAAACAGTCTCTCCCTAAATGACCTCAGATAGACATCTATATATAAATTATATCTAAATATAAATTATATCTAAATATAAATTAATAAACACGGGAAATCTTGAAGATATACATATGAACAAATCACTGACTTGTGTATACCTAATTGTGTAAATGAAATCATAAGTATAGACACACAAACAAAAATAAATTTATGAATATGAATAAACTATAAACAATGATGTACCTAAACATGCAATTAGTAATGCTAATATGTAAGTGTATACAAGGCCTATAAATCAATAGATGAATATAGAAGCAAAAATAAGTTAATATAATAACATATGGAGATAGATTAAGGACTATTATGGGAATCTATAAACATGTCTAGATAATTAATACATGTAGAAAAACTTATAAATATTGATGTATAAATAGATATAATATGAAATATAAATCGATCGTTACATGCATAAGTGTGTGATTATACACACACACACATATATATACACATATCTGGGGATATTTATGAAAGACAGGCCAGAATTCCGGGGACTCATTTCTCTGAGAGATATTTTAAGCAGGCACTGTCCCACTGGCCTGATATCCGGGGTCTTATTTCTCTGAGACAGTTCACACAGGCGGCATCTTACTGGACGGACAACCGCGAACTTATTTCTGAGAAATAGTTCATGTCGGCGTAGGTGTACAGCTGGATAACCGGTGACTCATTTCTCTGAGCGCGATCACACAGGCGCAGTGGCACAAGACGGATAACTGCGGACTGACTTTTGAGCTCTAGTTCACGCAGGCGCAGTCCTACAGACCGCAATCCCGGGGACTATTTCTCTGGGACATAATTCACGCAGGCGTAGGTTGACAGGCCGGATATCGGGAGACATATCCCAGAGATCGTTCACGCAAGCGCAGCTGCACAGGGCAGATAACCGCGCACTTATTTCTCAGCCCTAGTTCATGCAGGCGCAGTCCTACAGGCCGCAATTCCGGGGACTATTTCCCTGGGACATAGTTCACGCAGGCGTAGGTGTACAGGCCGGATATCTGGGCACTCATTTCTCTCAGCTCGTTCACGCAGGCGCATTGGTACAGGACGGATAACCGCGCACTTATTTCTCAGTCCTACTGGCCGAATTTCCGGGAACTATTTCTCTGGGACATAGTTCACGCAGGCGCAGTGGCACAGAATGGATAACCGCGGATTTTTCTCTGAGACCTACTTCACACAGGCGCAGTCTTATGGGACGGATAACCGCGGACATATTTCTGAGACATTGTTCACCCAGGTGCAGTCCTACAGGCGGGATATCCGGGGGCTGATTTCCCTGAGCCATAGTTCGCGAAGTCCGTCTCTCATCTAAGCGCCCCGCACCCCCTCTTCGGTCCATCACTGACTTCAGAACTGTGCCCTGGTGAGTTCAGGATAGCTGGCTGCCCGATGGTTGATACCTTTTCGTGCGATTTTCATCTCTATGGTTGGCATCTGACTCCCTATTCCCTGCCTCACTCCAGCCCCTACACACACACACACACACACAAGCTCCTGAAGCCCCTTTCCTATTCCCTGCCTCACTCCTGTCACTACACACACAAACACACACACAATTCCCATTCACAATCCCCTGCCTCACTCCTGCACACTCCCAATAGACTCAATAAGACCTTCCCTATTCCCTGCCTCACGCTTGTACCCACACACAAGCTCCTGAAGCCCCTTGGCTATTCCCTGCCTCACTCCATCCCCTACACACACACACACACACACACACACACACACACACACGCTCCTCAAGCCCCTTCCCTATTCCCTGCCTCACTCCTGTCCCTATACACACACACAAACACACACACACACACTCCTGAAGCCCTTCCCTATTCCCTGCCTCACTCTAGCCCCTACACACACACATACACGCTCCTGAAGGACCTTCCCTATTCCCTGCCTCACTCTTGCCACTACAAACACACACAAACACCCAACACACACACACCCCCACACACACACCCATGGAGCCCATTCCCTATTCCCTGCTCCTCTCCAACCCTTACACACACACACACACACACACACACACACTCCTGATGCCCATCCCCTATTCGCTGCCTCACTCAGGTCCCTTCATACACACGTACACACACACAATCCTGATGGCCCTGCCCTATTCCCTGCCTCACTTCAGATCTATCTCTCGCTCTCTCACACACTCTCTCTCTCTCTCCCTCTTCTCTCTCTGTCTCACTCACTCCATGCCCCTTCCCTATTCCCTGGCTCACTCTTGCCACTACACACACATACCTGTAACGTCTTCTCTATTCCCTCACTCACACTTGCCTCTATACACACACACACACACACACACACACACACACTTCTGATGCCCATTTCCTACTTGCTGCATCAATCCAGGCCCCCATCCCACACACACCCCTGATGTCCATTCTCTATTAGCTGCCTCACTCATGCCACTACACACACACAAAAATCCACACACTCAGGCCCAAGCATCTTCTCTATTCCCTGCCTCTCCCTTGCCTCTACAAATATACACACACACTCCTGAAGCCCGTACCCTATTCCCTGCCTTACTCCTGCCCCTCAACACGCACACACACACACTCCTGATGCCCATTCTCTATTAGCTGCCTCACTCATGCCACTACACACACACAAAAATACACACACTCAGGCCCAAGCATCTTCTCTATTCCCTGCTTCTCCCTTGGCCCCAGAAATATACACACACACTCCTGAAGCCCGTACCCTATTCCCTGCCTTACTCCTGCCCCTCAACACGCACACACACACACTCCTGATGCCCATTCCCTATTCCTGCCTCATTCCTGTCCCTACACACACACACACACACACACTCACACCTGAAGTCCCTTCTCTAATCCCTTCCTCATTCTTTCCCTGCGCACACAAACACACACACACAAAACAAACACACGCACAATACCCATTCCCAAATCCCTGCATCACTCCTGCACCCACTCCAAAAGACTCAAGAATCCCTTCCCTATTCCCTGCATCATTCCTGCACCCACATGCACGCTCCTGAAGCCCCTTCCCTAATCCTTGCCTCACTCCTGCCACTACACACAAACACACACAGACACACTCACACACCTGAAGCGTGTTCTCTATTCCCTGCCTCACTCTTGCCCCTACAAAAACACACATACACTTCTGAAGCCCAATGCCAATTTCCTACCTCACTCCAGTCCCTACACACACACACAAAAACAAAAACACACCCATTCCTGAAGCCCCTTCACTATTCCTTGCCTAACTCCTGCCAGAAAACCCCCAACCACACACACACACACACACACACTCCTGAAGCCACTTCCCTATTCCTTGCCTCACTCTTGTCCCTACACACACACACAGACATACACACCCACACTCTTGAAGCACCTTCACTATTCCCTACCTCACTCCTACCCCTCAAAACAAACACAAACACACCCACACACACTCCTGAAGCGCCTTCACTATTCCCTGCCTCACTCCTACCCCTACAAACCCCCACACACACTCCTGAAACCCCCTCCCTAATCCCTGTCACACCCCTATCCCTACAAAAACACACAGACAAACACACACACGCTTGAAACCCCTTTACTATTCCCTGCCTCACTCCTGCTCCTACACACGCATACACACACTCCTGAAGCACCTACACTATTGCCTACCTGATTCTTACGCCCCAAAACACACACCCCCACCCGCACACACAATCCTGAAGCCCCTTCCCTATTCCCTGCCTCACTCCTTTTCCTACACACACACACGCACACGCACACATACACTCCTGAAGCCCCTTCCCTATTCCTTGCCTCCTGCTCCTACACACAAACATACACACACTCCTGAAGCACCTTCTCTAATCCCTGCCTCACACTTGCTCCTACACACACACTCCTGATGCACCTTCACTATTCTCTGCCTCACTCCTACCCCTAAAAACAAACACACACACACAATCACACACATACTCCTGATGACCCTTCTCTATTCCCTGCCTGACTTCACTTCTCTCTCTCTCTCTCTCTCTCTCTCTCTCTATGTCTCTGTCTTTGTCTCTCGTGCCCCTTCCCCTTTCCCTTTTTCATTCTAGACACTACATGCACACACTCAAAAATTCCTGATGCCCCTTCCCTCTTCCCTGCCTCACTCTTGTCCCTACACACACACACACAGACATACACACCCACACTCCTGAAGCACCTTCACTATTACCTACCTCACTCCTACCCCTCAAAACAAACACAAACACACCCACACACACTCATGAAGCGCCTTCACTATTCCCTGCCTCACTCCTACCCCTACAAACCCCCCCACACACTCCTGAAACCCCCTCCCTAATCCCTGCCACACTCCTATCCCTACAAAAACACACACACACACACGATTGAAACCCCTTTACTATTCCCTGCCTCACTCCTGCTCATACACACGCACACACGCACACACGCACACACACAAACCCACTCCTGAAGCCCCTTCCCTGTCCCCTGCCTCACTTCTACCCCTACTAACACACACACCCCTGAAACCCCTTCCCTATTCCCTGCCTCACTCCTGCCCCTACACACACAAGCACACACACACTCCTGAAGCTCCTTCCCTATTTCCTGCCTCAAACCTGCTCCTAAACACGCATACACACACTCCTGAAGCACCTTCACTATTCCCTACCTCACTCCTACACCTCAAAACAAACACAAACACACCCACACACACTCATGAAGCGCCTTCACTATTCCCTGCCTCACTCCTACCCCTACAAACGCCCCCACACACTCCTGATTCCCCTTCCCTAATCCCTGCCTCACTCCTTTCCTTGCACACACACAGACACACACACACACACACACACACACATGGATCCCTTTCAAGAATACACCACATGCTGGGGCACAAGTCCAGCCTCAGTAAATCTAAACACATAGATATTATCCAGACATAATTCTCAGATCACTATGCCATAAAGCTGGAGATTAATAAGAGGATGTCCCAAAGAGCAAGGGCAACCAATTGGAGAATGAACAACGTTCTCCGGTGACATGAATGGGTACACGCCTAGATCAGAGAGTATATAAGTAAGTTTCTAGAAACTAATGAGAACGAGAATACAGTGTATCAAAACTTATTGGACCCTGTAAAGGCAATTATCCGAGGTAGCTGGATATCATTGAATACATACATGAAAATGAAGCAAGGCGTATGACAGATACGTTAACACAAAACCTCCAAGAACTAAACAGAGTCAGCAGAACAACCCCTCCATTAGCAAGAGAAAAAAATAATAAAAATAAGGGCAGAGGTAAACCAGGGGGAAGACAAGAGGTCAATGCAAAAGATAAATGCAACTAAAATCTTGTTTTATGAAAGAATTAACAAAATTGAGAGTTCTCTGGAAAAGCTTAGCAAAGATAGAAAGGAGCAAACATTAATAGCCAGGATGAGGGATGAATCAGGGGCAATAACAACAGACCCCAAGGAGATTAAAAACATAATCCCAAAGTACTATGAAGGTCTGTATTCTAATGAATTCAGAAACTTGGAAGACATGGATAAATATTTGGAAAAACAGTCTCTCCCTAAATGACCTCAGATAGAGATCTAAATATAAATTATATCTAAATATAAATTAATAAACACGGGAAATCTTGAAGATATACATATGAACAAATCACTGACTTGTGTATACCTAATTGTGTAAATGAAATCATAAGTATAGACACACAAACATAAATAAATTTATGAATATGAATAAACTATAAACAATGATGTACCTAAACATGCAATTAGTAATGCTAATATGTAAGTGTATACAAGGCCTATAAATCAATAGGTGAATATAGAAGCAAAAATAAGTTAATATAATAACATATGGAGATAGATTAAGGACTATTATGGGAATCTATAAACATGTCTAGAAAATTAATACATGTAGAAAAACTTATAAATATTGATGTATAAATAGATATAATATGAAATATAAATCGATAGTTACATGCATACGTGTGTGATTATACACACACACACACATATATATACACATATCTGGGGATATTTATGAAAGACAGGCCAGAATTCCGGGGACTCATTTCTCTGAGAGATATTTTAAGCAGGCACTGTCCCACTGGCCTGATATCCGGGGTCTTATTTCTCTGAGACAGTTCACACAGGCGGCATCTTACAGGACGGACAACCGCGAACTTATTTCTGAGAAATAGTTCACGTCGGCGTAGGTGTACAGCTGGATAACCGGTGACTCATTTCTCTGAGCGCGATCACACAGGCGCAGTGGCACAAGACGGATAACCGCGGACTGACTTTTGAGCTCTAGTTCACGCAGGCGCAGTCCTACAGACCGCAATCCCGGGGACTATTTCTCTGGGACATAATTCACGCAGGCGTAGGTTGACAGGCCGGATATCGGGAGACATTTCCCAGAGATCGTTCATGCAAGCGCAGCTGCACAGGGCAGATAACCGCGCACTTATTTCTCAGCCCTAGTTCACGCAGGCGCAGTCCTACGGGCCGCAATTCCGGGGACTATTACTCTGGGATATAATTGACGCAGGCGTAGGTTTACAGGCCAGATATCCGGGGACGCATAGCTCCGAGCTTTCACGCAGGCGCAGTGGCACAAGGCGGATAACCGCGCACTTATTTCTCAATCCTAGTTCACGCAGGCGCAGTCCTACAGGCCGGGTTTCCCGGGACTATTACTCTGGGATATAATTGACGCAGGCGTAGGTTTACAGGCCGGATATCCGGGGACGCATAGCTCCGAGCTTTCACGCAGGCGCAGTGGCACAAGGCGGATAACCGCGCACTTATTTCTCAGCCCTAGTTCACGCAGGCGCAGTCCTACAGGCCGCGTTTCCCGGGACTATTTCTCTGGGATATAATTCACGCAGGCGTTGGTGTACTGGTGGGATATCCGGAGACTCATTTCTCTCAGCTCGTTCACGCATGCGTATTGTCACAGGACGGATAACCGCGCACTTATTTCTCAGCCCTAGTTCACGCAGGCGCAGTCCTACAGGCCGCAATTCCGGGGACTATTTCCCTGGGACATAGTTCACGCAGGCGTAGGTGTACAGGCCGGATATCTGGGCACTCATTTCTCTCAGCTTGTTCACGCAGGCGCATTGGTACAGGACGGATAACCGCGCACTTATTTCTCAGTCCTAGTTCACGCAGGCGCAGTCCTACTGGCCGAATTTCCGGGAACTATTTCTCTGGGACATAGTTCACGCAGGCGCAGTGGCACAGAATGGATAACCGCGGATTTTTCTCTGAGACCTACTTCACACAGGCGCAGTCTTATGGGACGGATAACCGCGGACATATTTCTGAGACATTGTTCACCCAGGTGCAGTCCTACAGGCGGGATATCCGGGGGCTTATTTCCCTGAGCCATAGTTCGCGAAGTCCGTCTCTCATCTAAGCGCCCCGCACCCCATCTTCGGTCCATCACTGACTTCAGAACTGTGCCCTGGTGAGTTCAGGATAGCTGGCTGCCCGATGGTTGATACCTTTTCGTGTGATTTTCATCTCTATGGTTGGCATCTGACTCCCTATTCCCTGCCTCACTCCAGCCCCTACACACACACACACACACACACAAGCTCCTGAAGCCCCTTTCCTATTCCCTGCCTCACTCCTGTCCCTACACACACAAACACACACACAATTCCCATTCACAATCCCTTGCCTCTCTCCTGCACACTCCCAATAGACTCAATAAGACCTTCCCTATTCCCTGCCTCACGCTTTTACCCACACACAAGCTCCCGAGGCCGCTTGGCTATCCCCTGCCTCACTCCAGCCCCTACACACACACACACACACACACACACACACACACACGCTCCTCAAGCCCCTTCCTTATTCCCTGCCTCACTCCTGTCCCTATACACACACACACAAACACACACACACACACACACACTCCTGAAGCCCTTCCCTATTCCCTGCCTCACTCCAGCCCCTACACACACACACATACACGCTCCTGAAGCACCTTCCCTATTCCCTGCCTCACTCTTGCCACTACAAACACAAACAAACACCCAACACACACACACCCCCACACATACACCCCTGGAGCCCATTCCCTATTCCCTGCTCCTCTCCAACCCCTACACACACACACCCACACACACACACTCCTGATAACCATCCCCTATTCGCTGCCTCACTCAGGTACCTTCATACACACGTACACACACACAATCCTGATGGCCCTGCCCTATTCCCTGCCTCACTTGAGATCTATCTCTCTCTCTCTCTCACACTCTCTCTCTCGCTCCCTCTTCTCTCTCTGTCTCACTCACTCCATGCCCCTTCCCTATTCCCTGGCTCACTCTTGCCACTACACACACATACCTGTAATGTCTTCTCTATTCCCTCACTCACACTTGCCTCTATACACACACACACATACACACACACACACACACACACTTCTGATGCCCATTTCCTACTTGCTGCATCAATCCAGGCCCCCTTCCCACACACACCCCTGATGTCCATTCTCCATTAGCTGCCTCACTCATGCCACTACACACACACAAAAATCCACACACTCAGGCCCAAGCATCTTCTCTATTCCCTGCCTCTCCCTTGCCTCTACAAATATACACACACACTCCTGAAGCCCGTACCCTATTCCCTGCCTTACTCCTGCCCCTCAACACGCACACACACACACTCCTGATGCCCATTCTCTATTCGCTGCCTCACTCATGCCACTACACACACACAAAAATACACACACTCAGGCCCAAGCATCTTCTCTATTCCCTGCTTCTCCCTTGGCCCCAGAAATATACACACACACTCCTGAAGCCCGTACCCTATTCCCTGCCTTACTCCTGCCCCTCAACACGCACACACACACACTCCTGATGCCCATTCCCTATTCCTGCCTCATTCCTGTCCCTACACACACACACACACACACACACTCACACCTGAAGTCCCTTCTCTAATCCCTTCCTCATTCTTTCCCTGCGCACACAAACACACACACACAAAACAAACACACGCACAATACCCATTCCCAAATCCTTGCATCACTCCTGCACCCACTCCAAAAGACTCAAGAATCCCTTCCCTATTCCCTGCATCATTCCTGCACCCACATGCACGCTCCTGAAGCCCCTTCCCTAATCCTTGCCTCACTCCTGCCACTACACACAAACACACACAGACACACACACACACCTGAAGCGTGTTCTCTATTCCCTGCCTCACTCTTGCCCCTACAAAAACACACATACACTTCTGAAGCCCAATGCCAATTTCCTACCTCACTCCAGTCCCTACACACACACACAAAAACAAAAACACACCCATTCCTGAAGCCCCTTCACTATTCCTTGCCTAACTCCTGCCACAAAACCCCCAACCACACACACACACACACACACACACACACACACACACACACTCCTGAAGCCACTTCCCTATTCCTTGCCTTACTCTTGTCCCTACACACACACACAGACATACACACCCACACTCTTGAAGCACCTTCACTATTCCCTACCTCACTCCTACCCCTCAAAACAAACACAAACACACCCACACACACTCCTGAAGCGCCTTCACTATTCCCTGCCTCACTCCTACCCCTACAAACCCCCACACACACTCCTGAAACCCCCTCCTTAATCCCAGTCACACCCCTATCCCTACAAAAACACACAGACAAACACACACACGCTTGAAACCCCTTTATTATTCCCTGCCTCACTCCTGCTCCTACACACGCACACACGCACACACACACACACCCACTCCTGAAGCCCCTTCCCTGTCCCCTGCCTCACTTCTACCCCTACTAACACACACACTCCTGAAGCTCCTTCCCTATTCCCTGCCTCACACCTGCTCCTAAACACGCATACACACACTCCTGAAGCACCTACAATATTGCCTACCTCATTCTTACGCCCCAAAACACACACCCCCACCCACAAACACAATCCTGAAGCCCCTTCCCTATTCCCTGCCTCACTCCTTTCCTAGACACACACACGCACACGCACACATACACTCCTGAAGCCCCTTCCCTATTCCTTGCCTCCTGCTCCTACACACAAACATACACACACTCCTGAAGCACCTTCTCTAATCCCTGCCTCACACTTGCTCCTACACACACACTCCTGATGCACCTTCACTATTCTCTGCCTCACTCCTACCCCTAAAAACAAACAGACACAAACAATCACACACATACTCCTGATGACCCTTCCCTATTCCCTGCCTCACTTCACTCCTTTCTCTCTCTCTCTCTCTCTCTCTCTCTCTCTCTCTCTCTCTCTCTCTGTCTCTGTCTCTCTCTCTCTCTCTCTCTGTCTCTGTCTCTGTCTTGGTCTCTCGTGCCCCTTCCCCTTTCCCTTTTTCATTCTAGACACTACATGCACACACTCAAAAATTCCTGAAGCCCCTTCCCTATTCCCTGCCTCACTCCTGCCCCTACACACACACACACGCCTGAAGCATCTTCTCTATTCGCTGCCTCACCTTTGCCCATACAAAAATACACAGACACTCCAGATGCCCATTGCCTATTCCCTGCCTCACTGCTCTTCCTACACACACACACACACACACACACACACACACACACCTGAAGCGTGTTCTCTATTTCCTGCCTCACTCTTGCTCCTACAAAAACACACATACACTTCTGAAGCCCAATGCCTATTTCCTACCTCACTCCAGTCCCTACACACACACACAAACACAGAAACACACCCATTCCTGAAGCCCCTTCACTATTCCTTGCCTAACTCCTGCCACAACACCCCCACCCACTACACACACATACACACACACTCCTGATGCCCATTCCCTATTTCTTGCCTCATTCCTGTCCCTACACTCACACACACACACACACACACACACACTCCTGATGCCCATTCCCTATTCCCTGGCTCTGTCCTGTCCCTACACACACACACACACACACACACCCCACACACACACACTCACACACTTACACCTGAAGTCCCTTCTCTAATCCCTTCCTCATTACTTAACCTGCGCGTGCACGCACACACAAAAACACACACACTACACATTCCCCATTCCCTGCATCACTCCTGCACCCACTCCAAAAGACTCAAGAAGCCCCTTCCCTATTCCCTGCACCCACATGCACGCTCCTCCAGCCCCTTCCCTAATCCTTGCCTCACTCCTGCCACTACACACAAACACACACAGACCCACACACACAAACACACCTGAAGCGTGTTCTCTATTCCCTGCCTCACTCTTGCCCCTACAAAAACACACATACACTTCTGAAGCCCAATGCCAATTTCCTACCTCACTCCAGTCCCTACACACACACACAAACACAGAAACACACCCATTCCTGAAGCCCCTTCACTATTCCTTGCCTAACTCCTGCCACAAAACCCCAACCACACACACACACACACACACACACACACACTCCTGAAGCCACTTCCCTATTCCCTACCTCACTCTTGTCCCTACACACACACACACAGACATACACACCCACACTCCTGAAGCACCTTCACTATTCCCTACCTCACTCCTACCCCTCAAAACAAACAAAAACACGCCCACACACACTCCTGAAGCGCCTTCACTATTCCCTGCCTCACTCCTACCCCTACAAACCCCCCCCACACTCCTGAAAACCCCTCCCTAATCCATGCCACACTCCTATCCCTACAAAAAAAAACACAGACACACACTCACGCTTGAAACCCCTTTACTATTCCCTGCCTCACTCCTGCTCCTACACACGCACACACACTCCTGAAGCCGCTTCCCTGTCCCCTGCCTCACTTCTACCCCTACTAACACAAAGACTCCTGAAGCCCCTTCCCTATTCCCTGCCTCACTCCTGCCCCTACACACACAAGCACACACACACTCCTGAAGCTCCTTCCCTATTCCCTTCCTCACACCTGCTCCTAAACACGCATACAAACACTCCTGAAGCTCCTACACTATTGCCTACCTCATTCTTACGCACCAAAACAAACACACACACCCCCACACACAATCCTGATGCCCCTTCCCTATTCCCTGCCTCACTTCTACCCCTACAAACCCACGCAACACTCTCCTGAAGGCCTTCCCTATTCCTTGCCTCCCGCCCCTACACACAAACATACACACACTCCTGAAGTGCCTTCTCTAATCCCTGCCTCACACTTGCTCCTACACACACACTCCTGATGCACCTTCACTATTCTCTGCCTCACTCCTACCCCTAAAAACAAACACACACACACAATCACACACATACTCCTGATGACCCTTCCCTATTCCCTGCCTCACTTCACTCCTTTCTCTCTCTCTCTCTCTCTCTCTCTCTCTCTCTCTCTCTCTCTCTCTCTCTCTGTCTCTGTCTCTCGTGCCCCTTCCCCTTTCCCTTTTTCATTGTAGTCACTACATGCACACACTCAAAAATTCCTGATGCCCCTTCCCTATTCCCTGCCTCACTCCTGCCCCTACAAACACACACACGCCTGAAGCATCTTCTCTATTCGCTGCCTCACCTTTGCCCATACAAAAATACACAGACACTCCAGATGCCCATTGCCTATTCCCTGCCTCACTGCTGTTCCAACACACACACACACGCACACACAAACACAAACACACACACACACACACAAACAGACACACACACTCCTGATGCCCATTCCCTATTCTCTGGCTCTCTCCTGTCCCTACATACACACACTCAGACAAACACAATCACTCCTGATTCCCCTTCCCTAATCCCTGCCTCACTCCTTTCCTTACATACACACACACACACACACACACACACACACACACACACACACATGGATCTCTTTCAAGAATACACCACATGCTGGGGCACAAGTCCAGCCTCAGTAAATCTAAACACATAGATATTATCCAGACATAATTCTCAGATCACTATGCCATAAAGCTGGAGATTAATAAGAGGATGTCCCAAAGAGCAAGGGCAACCAATTCGAGAATGAACAACGTTCTCCTGTGACATGAATGGGTACACGCCTAGATCAGAGAGTATATAAGTAAGTTTCTAGAAACTAATGAGAACGAGAATACAGTGTATCAAAACTTATTGGACCCTGTAAAGGCAATTATCCGAGGTAGCTGGATATCATTGAATACATACATGAAAATGAAGCAAGGAGTATGACAGATACGTTAACACAAAACCTCCAAGAACTAAACAGAGTCAGCAGAACAACCCCTCCATTAGCAAGAGAAAAAAAATAATAAAAATAAGGGCAGAGGTAAACCAGGGGGAAGACAAGAGGTCAATGCAAAAGATAAATGCAACTAAAATCTTGTTTTATGAAAGAATTAACAAAATTGAGAGTTCTCTGGAAAAGCTTAGCAAAGATAGAAAGGAGCAAACATTAATAGCCAGGATGAGGGATGAATCAGGGGCAATAACAACAGACCCCAAGGAGATTAAAAACATAATCCCAAAGTACTATGAAGGTGTGTATTCTAATGAATTCAGAAACTTGGAAGACATGGATAAATATTTGGAAAAACAGTCTCTCCCTAAATGACCTCAGATAGACATCTATATATAAATTATATCTAAATATAAATTATATCTAAATATAAATTAATAAACACGGGAAATCTTGAAGATATACATATGAACAAATCACTGACTTGTGTATACCTAATTGTGTAAATGAAATCATAAGTATAGACACACAAACAAAAATAAATTTATGAATATGAATAAACTATAAACAATGATGTACCTAAACATGCAATTAGTAATGCTAATATGTAAGTGTATACAAGGCCTATAAATCAATAGATGAATATAGAAGCAAAAATAAGTTAATATAATAACATATGGAGATAGATTAAGGACTATTATGGGAATCTATAAACATGTCTAGATAATTAATACATGTAGAAAAACTTATAAATATTGATGTATAAATAGATATAATATGAAATATAAATCGATCGTTACATGCATAAGTGTGTGATTATACACACACACACATATATATACACATATCTGGGGATATTTATGAAAGACAGGCCAGAATTCCGGGGACTCATTTCTCTGAGAGATATTTTAAGCAGGCACTGTCCCACTGGCCTGATATCCGGGGTCTTATTTCTCTGAGACAGTTCACACAGGCGGCATCTTACTGGACGGACAACCGCGAACTTATTTCTGAGAAATAGTTCATGTCGGCGTAGGTGTACAGCTGGATAACCGGTGACTCATTTCTCTGAGCGCGATCACACAGGCGCAGTGGCACAAGACGGATAACTGCGGACTGACTTTTGAGCTCTAGTTCACGCAGGCGCAGTCCTACAGACCGCAATCCCGGGGACTATTTCTCTGGGACATAATTCACGCAGGCGTAGGTTGACAGGCCGGATATCGGGAGACATATCCCAGAGATCGTTCACGCAAGCGCAGCTGCACAGGGCAGATAACCGCGCACTTATTTCTCAGCCCTAGTTCATGCAGGCGCAGTCCTACAGGCCGCAATTCCGGGGACTATTTCCCTGGGACATAGTTCACGCAGGCGTAGGTGTACAGGCCGGATATCTGGGGACTCATTTCTCTCAGCTCGTTCACGCAGGCGCATTGGTACAGGACGGATAACCGCGCACTTATTTCTCAGTCCTACTGGCCGAATTTCCGGGAACTATTTCTCTGGGACATAGTTCACGCAGGCGCAGTGGCACAGAATGGATAACCGCGGATTTTTCTCTGAGACCTACTTCACACAGGCGCAGTCTTATGGGACGGATAACCGTGGACATATTTCTGAGACATTGTTCACCCAGGTGCAGTCCTACAGGCGGGATATCCGGGGGCTGATTTCCCTGAGCCATAGTTCGCGAAGTCCGTCTCTCATCTAAGCGCCCCGCACCCCCTCTTCGGTCCATCACTGACTTCAGAACTGTGCCCTGGTGAGTTCAGGATAGCTGGCTGCCCGATGGTTGATACCTTTTCGTGCGATTTTCATCTCTATGGTTGGCATCTGACTCCCTATTCCCTGCCTCACTCCAGCCCCTACACACACACACACACACACAAGCTCCTGAAGCCCCTTTCCTATTCCCTGCCTCACTCCTGTCCCTACACACACAAACACACACAATTCCCATTCACAATCCCCTGCCTCACTCCTGCACACTCCCAATAGACTCAATAAGACCTTCCCTATTCCCTGCCTCACGCTTGTACCCACACACAAGCTCCTGAAGCCCCTTGGCTATTCCCTGCCTCACTCCAGCCCCTACACACACACACACACACACACACACACACACACACACACACGCTCCTCAAGCCCCTTCCCTATTCCCTGCCTCACTCCTGTCCCTATACACACACACAAACACACACACACACACACTCCTGAAGCCCTTCCCTATTCCCTGCCTCACTCTAGCCCCTACACACACACATACACGCTCCTGAAGGACCTTCCCTATTCCCTGCCTCACTCTTGCCACTACAAACACACACAAACACCCAACACACACACACCCCCACACACACACCCATGGAGCCCATTCCCTATTCCCTGCTCCTCTCCAACCCTTACACACACACACACACACACACACACACACTCCTGATGCCCATCCCCTATTCGCTGCCTCACTCAGGTCCCTTCATACACACGTACACACACACAATCCTGATGGCCCTGCCCTATTCCCTGCCTCACTTCAGATCTATCTCTCGCTCTCTCACACACTCTCTCTCTCTCTCCCTCTTCTCTCTCTGTCTCACTCACTCCATGCCCCTTCCCTATTCCCTGGCTCACTCTTGCCACTACACACACATACCTGTAACGTCTTCTCTATTCCCTCACTCACACTTGCCTCTATACACACACACACACACACACACACACACACTTCTGATGCCCATTTCCTACTTGCTGCATCAATCCAGGCCCCCATCCCACACACACCCCTGATGTCCATTCTCTATTAGCTGCCTCACTCATGCCACTACACACACACAAAAATCCACACATTCAGGCCCAAGCATCTTCTCTATTCCCTGCCTCTCCCTTGCCTCTACAAATATACACACACACTCCTGAAGCCCGTACCCTATTCCCTGCCTTACTCCTGCCCCTCAACACGCACACACACACACTCCTGATGCCCATTCTCTATTAGCTGCCTCACTCATGCCACTACACACACACAAAAATACACACACTCAGGCCCAAGCATCTTCTCTATTCCCTGCTTCTCCCTTGGCCCCAGAAATATACACACACACTCCTGAAGCCCGTACCCTATTCCCTGCCTTACTCCTGCCCCTCAACACGCACACACACACACTCCTGATGCCCATTCCCTATTCCTGCCTCATTCCTGTCCCTACACACACACACACACACACACTCACACCTGAAGTCCCTTCTCTAATCCCTTCCTCATTCTTTCCCTGCGCACACAAACACACACACACAAAACAAACACACGCACAATACCCATTCCCAAATCCCTGCATCACTCCTGCACCCACTCCAAAAGACTCAAGAATCCCTTCCCTATTCCCTGCATCATTCCTGCACCCACATGCACGCTCCTGAAGCCCCTTCCCTAATCCTTGCCTCACTCCTGCCACTACACACAAACACACACAGACACACTCACACACCTGAAGCGTGTTCTCTATTCCCTGCCTCACTCTTGCCCCTACAAAAACACACATACACTTCTGAAGCCCAATGCCAATTTCCTACCTCACTCCAGTCCCTACACACACACACAAAAACAAAAACACACCCATTCCTGAAGCCCCTTCACTATTCCTTGCCTAACTCCTGCCAGAAAACCCCCAAACACACACACACACACACACACACACTCCTGAAGCCACTTCCCTATTCCTTGCCTCACTCTTGTCCCTACACACACACACAGACATACACACCCACACTCTTGAAGCACCTTCACTATTCCCTACCTCACTCCTACCCCTCAAAACAAACACAAACACACCCACACACACTCCTGAAGCGCCTTCACTATTCCCTGCCTCACTCCTACCCCTACAAACCCCCACACACACTCCTGAAACCCCCTCCCTAATCCCTGTCACACCCCTATCCCTACAAAAACACACAGACAAACACACACACGCTTGAAACCCCTTTACTATTCCCTGCCTCACTCCTGCTCCTACACACGCATACACACACTCCTGAAGCACCTACACTATTGCCTACCTGATTCTTACGCCCCAAAACACACACCCCCACCCGCACACACAATCCTGAAGCCCCTTCCCTATTCCCTGCCTCACTCCTTTTCCTACACACACACACGCACACGCACACATACACTCCTGAAGCCCCTTCCCTATTCCTTGCCTCCTGCTCCTACACACAAACATACACACACTCCTGAAGCACCTTCTCTAATCCCTGCCTCACACTTGCTCCTACACACACACTCCTGATGCACCTTCACTATTCTCTGCCTCACTCCTACCCCTAAAAACAAACACACACACACAATCACACACATACTCCTGATGACCCTTCTCTATTCCCTGCCTGACTTCACTTCTCTCTCTCTCTCTCTCTCTCTCTCTCTCTCTCTCTCTCTCTCTCTCTCTCTATGTCTCTGTCTTTGTCTCTCGTGCCCCTTCCCCTTTCCCTTTTTCATTCTAGACACTACATGCACACACTCAAAAATTCCTGATGCCCCTTCCCTCTTCCCTGCCTCACTCTTGTCCCTACAC
This sequence comes from Tenrec ecaudatus, assembly GCF_050624435.1. Lineage (NCBI taxonomy): Eukaryota > Metazoa > Chordata > Mammalia > Afrosoricida > Tenrecidae > Tenrec > Tenrec ecaudatus. The sequence goes on along the minus strand of NC_134548.1, from coordinate 36,671,040 downwards.
ACACACACACAGACATACACACCCACACTCCTGAAGCACCTTCACTATTACCTACCTCACTCCTACCCCTCAAAACAAACACAAACACACCCACACACACTCATGAAGCGCCTTCACTATTCCCTGCCTCACTCCTACCCCTACAAACCCCCCCACACACTCCTGAAACCCCCTCCCTAATCCCTGCCACACTCCTATCCCTACAAAAACACACACACACACACGATTGAAACCCCTTTACTATTCCCTGCCTCACTCCTGCTCATACACACGCACACACGCACACACGCACACACACAAACCCACTCCTGAAGCCCCTTCCCTGTCCCCTGCCTCACTTCTACCCCTACTAACACACACACCCCTGAAACCCCTTCCCTATTCCCTGCCTCACTCCTGCCCCTACACACACAAGCACACACACACTCCTGAAGCTCCTTCCCTATTTCCTGCCTCAAACCTGCTCCTAAACACGCATACACACACTCCTGAAGCACCTTCACTATTCCCTACCTCACTCCTACCCCTCAAAACAAACACAAACACACCCACACACACTCATGAAGCGCCTTCACTATTCCCTGCCTCACTCCTACCCCTACAAACGCCCCCACACACTCCTGATTCCCCTTCCCTAATCCCTGCCTCACTCCTTTCCTTGCACACACACACACACACACACACACACACACACACACACACACATGGATCCCTTTCAAGAATACACCACATGCTGGGGCACAAGTCCAGCCTCAGTAAATCTAAACACATAGATATTATCCAGACATAATTCTCAGATCACTATGCCATAAAGCTGGAGATTAATAAGAGGATGTCCCAAAGAGCAAGGGCAACCAATTGGAGAATGAACAACGTTCTCCTGTGACATGAATGGGTACACGCCTAGATCAGAGAGTATATAAGTAAGTTTCTAGAAACTAATGAGAACGAGAATACAGTGTATCAAAACTTATTGGACCCTGTAAAGGCAATTATCCGAGGTAGCTGGATATCATTGAATACATACATGAAAATGAAGCAAGGAGTACGACAGATACGTTAACACAAAACCTCCAAGAACTAAACAGAGTCAGCAGAACAACCCCTCCATTAGCAAGAGAAAAAAAATAATAAAAATAAGGGCAGAGGTAAACCAGGGGGAAGACAAGAGGTCAATGCAAAAGATAAATGCAACTAAAATCTTGTTTTATGAAAGAATTAACAAAATTGAGAGTTCTCTGGAAAAGCTTAGCAAAGATAGAAAGGAGCAAACATTAATAGCCAGGATGAGGGATGAATCAGGGGCAATAACAACAGACCCCAAGGAGATTAAAAACATAATCCCAAAGTACTATGAAGGTGTGTATTCTAATGAATTCAGAAACTTGGAAGACATGGATAAATATTTGGAAAAACAGTCTCTCCCTAAATGACCTCAGATAGACATCTATATATAAATTATATCTAAATATAAATTATATCTAAATATAAATTAATAAACACGGGAAATCTTGAAGATATACATATGAACAAATCACTGACTTGTGTATACCTAATTGTGTAAATGAAATCATAAGTATTGACACACAAACATAAATAAATTTATGAATATGAATAAACTATAAACAATGATGTACCTAAACATGCAATTAGTAATGCTAATATGTAAGTGTATACAAGGCCTATAAATCAATAGGTGAATATAGAAGCAAAAATAAGTTAATATAATAACATATGGAGATAGATTAAGGACTATTATGGGAATCTATAAACATGTCTAGATAATTAATACATGTAGAAAAACTTATAAATATTGATGTATAAATAGATATAATATGAAATATAAATCGATAGTTACATGCATACGTGTGTGATTATACACACACACACACACACATATATATACACATATCTGGGGATATTTATGAAAGACAGGCCAGAATTCCAGGGACTCATTTCTCTGAGAGATATTTTAAGCAGGCACTGTCCCACTGGCCTGATATCCGGGGTCTTATTTCTCTGAGACAGTTCACACAGGCGGCATCTTACAGGACGGACAACCGCGAACTTATTTCTGAGAAATAGTTCACGTCGGCGTAGGTGTACAGCTGGATAACCGGTGACTCATTTCTCTGAGCGCGATCACACAGGCGCAGTGGCACAAGACGGATAACCGCGGACTGACTTTTGAGCTCTAGTTCACGCAGGCGCAGTCCTACAGACCGCAATCCCGGGGACTATTTCTCTGGGACATAATTCACGCAGGCGTAGGTTGACAGGCCGGATATCGGGAGACATTTCCCAGAGATCGTTCACGCAAGCGCAGCTGCACAGGGCAGATAACCGCGCACTTATTTCCCAGCCCTAGTTCACGCAGGCGCAGTCCTACGGAACGCAATTCCGGGGACTATTACTCTGGGATATAATTGACGCAGGCGTAGGTTTACAGGCCGGATATCCGGGGACGCATAGCTCCGAGCTTTCACGCAGGCGCAGTGGCACAAGGCGGATAACCGCGCACTTATTTCTCAATCCTAGTTCACGCAGGCGCAGTCCAACAGGCCGCGTTTCCCGGGACTATTTCTCTGGGACATAATTCACGCAGGTGTAGGTGTACTGGCCGGATATCCGGAGACTCATTTCTCTCAGCTCGTTCACGCAAGCGCATTGTCACAGGACGGATAACCGCGCACTTATTTCTCAGCCCTAGTTCACGCAGGCGCAGTCCTACAGGCCGCAATTCCGGGGACTATTTCCCTGGGACATAGTTCACGCAGGCGTAGGTGTACAGGCCGGATATCTGGCGACTCATTTCGCTCAGCTCGTTCACGCAGGCGCATTGGTACAGGACGGATAACCGCGCACTTATTTCTCAGTCCTAGTTCACGCAGGCGCAGTCCTACTGGCCGAATTTCCGGGAACTATTTCTCTGGGACATAGTTCACGCAGGCGCAGTGGCACAGAATGGATAACCGCGGATTTTTCTCTGAGACCTACTTCACACAGGCGCAGTCTTATGGGACGGATAACCGCGGACATATTTCTGAGACATTGTTCACCCAGGTGCAGTCCTACAGGCGGGATATCCGGGGGCTGATTTCCCTGAGCCATAGTTCGCGAAGTCCGTCTCTCATCTAAGCGCCCCGTACCCCCTCTTCGGTCCATCACTGACTTCAGAACTGTGCCCTGGTGAGTTCAGGATAGCTGGCTGCCCGATGGTTGATACCTTTTCGTGCGATTTTCATCTCTATGGTTGGCATCTGACTCCCTATTCCCTGCCTCACTCCAGCCCCTACACACACACACACACACACACACACAAGCTCCTGAAGCCCCTTTCCTATTCCCTGCCTCACTCCTGTCCCTACACACACAAACACACACACAATTCCCATTCACAATCCCCTGCCTCACTCCTGCACACTCCCAATAGACTCAATAAGACCTTCCCTATTCCCTGCCTCACGCTTGTACCCACACACAAGCTCCTGAAGCCCCTTGGCTATTCCCTGCCTCACTCCAGCCCCTACACACACACACACACACACACACACACGCTCCTCAAGCCCCTTCCCTATTCCCTGCCTCACTCCTGTCCCTATACACACACACACAAACACACACACACACACACACATTCCTGAAGCCCTTCCCTATTCCCTGCCTCACTCTAGCCCCTACACACACACATACACGCTCCTGAAGCACCTTCCCTATTCCCTGCCTCACTCTTGCCACTACAAACACACACAAACACCCAACACACACACACCCCCACACACACACCCATGGAGCCCATTCCCTATTCCCTGCTCCTCTCCAACCCTTACACACACACACACACACACACACACACACTCCTGATGCCCATCCCCTATTCGCTGCCTCACTCAGGTCCCTTCATACACACGTACACACACACAATCCTGATGGCCCTGCCCTATTCCCTGCCTCACTTCAGATCTATCTCTCGCTCTCTCACACACTCTCTCTCTCTCTCCCTCTTCTCTCTCTGTCTCACTCACTCCATGCCCCTTCCCTATTCCCTGGCTCACTCTTGCCACTACACACACATACCTGTAACGTCTTCTCTATTCCCTCACTCACACTTGCCTCTATACATACACACACACACACACACACACACACACACACTTCTGATGCCCATTTCCTACTTGCTGCATCAATCCAGGCCCCCATCCCACACACACCCCTGATGTCCATTCTCTATTAGCTGCCTCACTCATGCCACTACACACACACAAAAATCCACACACTCAGGCCCAAGCATCTTCTCTATTCCCTGCCTCTCCCTTGCCTCTACAAATATACACACACACTCCTGAAGCCCGTACCCTATTCCCTGCCTTACTCCTGCCCCTCAACACGCACACACACACACTCCTGATGCCCATTCTCTATTAGCTGCCTCACTCATGCCACTACACACACACAAAAATACACACACTCAGGCCCAAGCATCTTCTCTATTCCCTGCTTCTCCCTTGGCCCCAGAAATATACACACACACTCCTGAAGCCTGTACCCTATTCCCTGCCTTACTCCTGCCCCTCAACACGCACACACACACACTCCTGATGCCCATTCCCTATTCCTGCCTCATTCCTGTCCCTACACACACACACACACACACACTCACACCTGAAGTCCCTTCTCTAATCCCTTCCTCATTCTTTCCCTGCGCACACAAACACACACACACAAAACAAACACACGCACAATACCCATTCCCAAATCCCTGCATCACTCCTGCACCCACTCCAAAAGACTCAAGAATCCCTTCCCTATTCCCTGCATCATTCCTGCACCCACATGCACGCTCCTGAAGCCCCTTCCCTAATCCTTGCCTCACTCCTGCCACTACACACAAACACACACAGACACACTCACACACCTGAAGCGTGTTCTCTATTCCCTGCCTCACTCTTGCCCCTACAAAAACACACATACACTTCTGAAGCCCAATGCCAATTTCCTACCTCACTCCAGTCCCTACACACACACACAAAAACAAAAACACACCCATTCCTGAAGCCCCTTCACTATTCCTTGCCTAACTCCTGCCAGAAAACCCCCAACCACACACACACACACACACACACTCCTGAAGCCACTTCCCTATTCCTTGCCTCACTCTTGTCCCTACACACACACACAGACATACACACCCACACTCTTGAAGCACCTTCACTATTCCCTACCTCACTCCTACCCCTCAAAACAAACACAAACACACCCACACACACTCCTGAAGCGCCTTCACTATTCCCTGCCTCACTCCTACCCCTACAAACCCCCACACACACTCCTGAAACCCCCTCCCTAATCCCTGTCACACCCCTATCCCTACAAAAACACACAGACAAACACACACACGCTTGAAACCCCTTTACTATTCCCTGCCTCACTCCTGCTCCTACACACGCATACACACACTCCTGAAGCACCTACACTATTGCCTACCTGATTCTTACGCCCCAAAACACACACCCCCACCCGCACACACAATCCTGAAGCCCCTTCCCTATTCCCTGCCTCACTCCTTTTCCTACACACACACACGCACACGCACACATACACTCCTGAAGCCCCTTCCCTATTCCTTGCCTCCTGCTCCTACACACAAACATACACACACTCCTGAAGCACCTTCTCTAATCCCTGCCTCACACTTGCTCCTACACACACACTCCTGATGCACCTTCACTATTCTCTGCCTCACTCCTACCCCTAAAAACAAACACACACACACAATCACACACATACTCCTGATGACCCTTCTCTATTCCCTGCCTGACTTCACTTCTCTCTCTCTCTCTCTCTCTCTCTCTCTCTCTCTCTCTCTCTCTCTCTCTCTCTCTCTCTATGTCTCTGTCTTTGTCTCTCGTGCCCCTTCCCCTTTCCCTTTTTCATTCTAGACACTACATGCACACACTCAAAAATTCCTGATGCCCCTTCCCTCTTCCCTGCCTCACTCTTGTCCCTACACACACACACACAGACATACACACCCACACTCCTGAAGCACCTTCACTATTACCTACCTCACTCCTACCCCTCAAAACAAACACAAACACACCCACACACACTCATGAAGCGCCTTCACTATTCCCTGCCTCACTCCTACCCCTACAAACCCCCCCACACACTCCTGAAACCCCCTCCCTAATCCCTGCCACACTCCTATCCCTACAAAAACACACACACACACACGATTGAAACCCCTTTACTATTCCCTGCCTCACTCCTGCTCATACACACGCACACACGCACACACGCACACACACAAACCCACTCCTGAAGCCCCTTCCCTGTCCCCTGCCTCACTTCTACCCCTACTAACACACACACCCCTGAAACCCCTTCCCTATTCCCTGCCTCACTCCTGCCCCTACACACACAAGCACACACACACTCCTGAAGCTCCTTCCCTATTTCCTGCCTCAAACCTGCTCCTAAACACGCATACACACACTCCTGAAGCACCTTCACTATTCCCTACCTCACTCCTACCCCTCAAAACAAACACAAACACACCCACACACACTCATGAAGCGCCTTCACTATTCCCTGCCTCACTCCTACCCCTACAAACGCCCCCACACACTCCTGATTCCCCTTCCCTAATCCCTGCCTCACTCCTTTCCTTGCACACACACACACACACACACACACACACACACACACACATGGATCCCTTTCAAGAATACACCACATGCTGGGGCACAAGTCCAGCCTCAGTAAATCTAAACACATAGATATTATCCAGACATAATTCTCAGATCACTATGCCATAAAGCTGGAGATTAATAAGAGGATGTCCCAAAGAGCAAGGGCAACCAATTGGAGAATGAACAACGTTCTCCTGTGACATGAATGGGTACACGCCTAGATCAGAGAGTATATAAGTAAGTTTCTAGAAACTAATGAGAACGAGAATACAGTGTATCAAAACTTATTGGACCCTGTAAAGGCAATTATCCGAGGTAGCTGGATATCATTGAATACATACATGAAAATGAAGCAAGGAGTACGACAGATACGTTAACACAAAACCTCCAAGAACTAAACAGAGTCAGCAGAACAACCCCTCCATTAGCAAGAGAAAAAAAATAATAAAAATAAGGGCAGAGGTAAACCAGGGGGAAGACAAGAGGTCAATGCAAAAGATAAATGCAACTAAAATCTTGTTTTATGAAAGAATTAACAAAATTGAGAGTTCTCTGGAAAAGCTTAGCAAAGATAGAAAGGAGCAAACATTAATAGCCAGGATGAGGGATGAATCAGGGGCAATAACAACAGACCCCAAGGAGATTAAAAACATAATCCCAAAGTACTATGAAGGTGTGTATTCTAATGAATTCAGAAACTTGGAAGACATGGATAAATATTTGGAAAAACAGTCTCTCCCTAAATGACCTCAGATAGACATCTATATATAAATTATATCTAAATATAAATTATATCTAAATATAAATTAATAAACACGGGAAATCTTGAAGATATACATATGAACAAATCACTGACTTGTGTATACCTAATTGTGTAAATGAAATCATAAGTATAGACACACAAACATAAATAAATTTATGAATATGAATAAACTATAAACAATGATGTACCTAAACATGCAATTAGTAATGCTAATATGTAAGTGTATACAAGGCCTATAAATCAATAGGTGAATATAGAAGCAAAAATAAGTTAATATAATAACATATGGAGATAGATTAAGGACTATTATGGGAATCTATAAACATGTCTAGATAATTAATACATGTAGAAAAACTTATAAATATTGATGTATAAATAGATATAATATGAAATATAAATCGATAGTTACATGCATACGTGTGTGATTATACACACACACACACACACATATATATACACATATCTGGGGATATTTATGAAAGACAGGCCAGAATTCCAGGGACTCATTTCTCTGAGAGATATTTTAAGCAGGCACTGTCCCACTGGCCTGATATCCGGGGTCTTATTTCTCTGAGACAGTTCACACAGGCGGCATCTTACAGGACGGACAACCGCGAACTTATTTCTGAGAAATAGTTCACGTCGGCGTAGGTGTACAGCTGGATAACCGGTGACTCATTTCTCTGAGCGCGATCACACAGGCGCAGTGGCACAAGACGGATAACCGCGGACTGACTTTTGAGCTCTAGTTCACGCAGGCGCAGTCCTACAGACCGCAATCCCGGGGACTATTTCTCTGGGACATAATTCACGCAGGCGTAGGTTGACAGGCCGGATATCGGGAGACATTTCCCAGAGATCGTTCACGCAAGCGCAGCTGCACAGGGCAGATAACCGCGCACTTATTTCCCAGCCCTAGTTCACGCAGGCGCAGTCCTACGGAACGCAATTCCGGGGACTATTACTCTGGGATATAATTGACGCAGGCGTAGGTTTACAGGCCGGATATCCGGGGACGCATAGCTCCGAGCTTTCACGCAGGCGCAGTGGCACAAGGCGGATAACCGCGCACTTATTTCTCAATCCTAGTTCACGCAGGCGCAGTCCAACAGGCCGCGTTTCCCGGGACTATTTCTCTGGGACATAATTCACGCAGGTGTAGGTGTACTGGCCGGATATCCGGAGACTCATTTCTCTCAGCTCGTTCACGCAAGCGCATTGTCACAGGACGGATAACCGCGCACTTATTTCTCAGCCCTAGTTCACGCAGGCGCAGTCCTACAGGCCGCAATTCCGGGGACTATTTCCCTGGGACATAGTTCACGCAGGCGTAGGTGTACAGGCCGGATATCTGGCGACTCATTTCGCTCAGCTCGTTCACGCAGGCGCATTGGTACAGGACGGATAACCGCGCACTTATTTCTCAGTCCTAGTTCACGCAGGCGCAGTCCTACTGGCCGAATTTCCGGGAACTATTTCTCTGGGACATAGTTCACGCAGGCGCAGTGGCACAGAATGGATAACCGCGGATTTTTCTCTGAGACCTACTTCACACAGGCGCAGTCTTATGGGACGGATAACCGCGGACATATTTCTGAGACATTGTTCACCCAGGTGCAGTCCTACAGGCGGGATATCCGGGGGCTGATTTCCCTGAGCCATAGTTCGCGAAGTCCGTCTCTCATCTAAGCGCCCCGTACCCCCTCTTCGGTCCATCACTGACTTCAGAACTGTGCCCTGGTGAGTTCAGGATAGCTGGCTGCCCGATGGTTGATACCTTTTCGTGCGATTTTCATCTCTATGGTTGGCATCTGACTCCCTATTCCCTGCCTCACTCCAGCCCCTACACACACACACACACACACACACAAGCTCCTGAAGCCCCTTTCCTATTCCCTGCCTCACTCCTGTCCCTACACACACAAACACACAAACAATTCCCATTCACAATCCCCTGCCTCACTCCTGCACACTCCCAATAGACTCAATAAGACCTTCCCTATTCCCTGCCTCACGCTTGTACCCACACACAAGCTCCTGAAGCCCCTTGGCTATTCCCTGCCTCACTCCAGCCCCTACACACACACACACACACACACACACACACACGCTCCTCAAGCCCCTTCCCTATTCCCTGCCTCACTCCTGTCCCTATACACACACACACAAACACACACACACACACACATTCCTGAAGCCCTTCCCTATTCCCTGCCTCACTCTAGCCCCTACACACACACATACACGCTCCTGAAGCACCTTCCCTATTCCCTGCCTCACTCTTGCCACTACAAACACACACAAACACCCAACACACACACACCCCCACACACACACCCATGGAGCCCATTCCCTATTCCCTGCTCCTCTCCAACCCTTACACACACACACACACACACACACACACACTCCTGATGCCCATCCCCTATTCGCTGCCTCACTCAGGTCCCTTCATACACACGTACACACACACAATCCTGATGGCCCTGCCCTATTCCCTGCCTCACTTCAGATCTATCTCTCGCTCTCTCACACACTCTCTCTCTCTCTCCCTCTTCTCTCTCTGTCTCACTCACTCCATGCCCCTTCCCTATTCCCTGGCTCACTCTTGCCACTACACACACATACCTGTAACGTCTTCTCTATTCCCTCACTCACACTTGCCTCTATACATACACACACACACACACACACACACACACACACTTCTGATGCCCATTTCCTACTTGCTGCATCAATCCAGGCCCCCATCCCACACACACCCCTGATGTCCATTCTCTATTAGCTGCCTCACTCATGCCACTACACACACACAAAAATCCACACACTCAGGCCCAAGCATCTTCTCTATTCCCTGCCTCTCCCTTGCCTCTACAAATATACACACACACTCCTGAAGCCCGTACCCTATTCCCTGCCTTACTCCTGCCCCTCAACACGCACACACACACACTCCTGATGCCCATTCTCTATTAGCTGCCTCACTCATGCCACTACACACACACAAAAATACACACACTCAGGCCCAAGCATCTTCTCTATTCCCTGCTTCTCCCTTGGCCCCAGAAATATACACACACACTCCTGAAGCCTGTACCCTATTCCCTGCCTTACTCCTGCCCCTCAACACGCACACACACACACTCCTGATGCCCATTCCCTATTCCTGCCTCATTCCTGTCCCTACACACACACACACACACACACTCACACCTGAAGTCCCTTCTCTAATCCCTTCCTCATTCTTTCCCTGCGCACACAAACACACACACACAAAACAAACACACGCACAATACCCATTCCCAAATCCCTGCATCACTCCTGCACCCACTCCAAAAGACTCAAGAATCCCTTCCCTATTCCCTGCATCATTCCTGCACCCACATGCACGCTCCTGAAGCCCCTTCCCTAATCCTTGCCTCACTCCTGCCACTACACACAAACACACACAGACACACTCACACACCTGAAGCGTGTTCTCTATTCCCTGCCTCACTCTTGCCCCTACAAAAACACACATACACTTCTGAAGCCCAATGCCAATTTCCTACCTCACTCCAGTCTCTACACACACACACAAAAACAAAAACACACCCATTCCTGAAGCCCCTTCACTATTCCTTGCCTAACTCCTGCCAGAAAACCCCCAACCACACACACACACACACACACACACACACACACACACACACACTCCTGAAGCCACTTCCCTATTCCTTGCCTCACTCTTGTCCCTACACACACACACAGACATACACACCCACACTCTTGAAGCACCTTCACTATTCCCTACCTCACTCCTACCCCTCAAAACAAACACAAACACACCCACACACACACTCCTGAAGCGCCTTCACTATTCCCTGCCTCACTCCTACCCCTACAAACCCCCACACACACTCCTGAAACCCCCTCCCTAATCCCTGTCACACCCCTATCCCTACAAAAACACACAGACAAACACACACACGCTTGAAACCCCTTTACTATTCCCTGCCTCACTCCTGCTCCTACACACGCACACACACGCACACACACGCACACACACACACACTCCTGAAGCCCCTTCCCTGTCCCCTGCCTCACTTCTACCCCTACTAACACACACACTCCTGAAGCTCCTTCCCTATTCCCTGCCTCACACCTGCTCCTAAACACGCATACACACACTCCTGAAGCACCTACACTATTGCCTACCTCATTCTTACGCCCCAAAACACACACCCCCACCCGCACACACAATCCTGAAGCCCCTTCCCTATTCCCTGCCTCACTCCTTTTCCTACACACACACACGCACACGCACACATACACTCCTGAAGCCCCTTCCCTATTCCTTGCCTCCTGCTCCTACACACAAACATACACACACTCCTGAAGCACCTGCTCTAATCCCTGCCTCACACTTGCTCCTACACACACACTCCTGATGCACCTTCACTATTCTCTGCCTCACTCCTACCCCTAAAAACAAACACACACACATACTCCTGATGACCCTTCTCTATTCCCTGCCTGACTTCACTTCTCTCTCTCTCTCTCTCTCTCTCTCTCTCTCTCTCTCTCTCTCTCTCTCTCTATGTCTCTGTCTTTGTCTCTCGTGCCCCTTCCCCTTTCCCTTTTTCATTCTAGACACTACATGCACACACTCAAAAATTCCTGATGCCCCTTCCCTCTTCCCTGCCTCACTCTTGTCCCTACACACACACACACAGACATACACACCCACACTCCTGAAGCACCTTCACTATTACCTACCTCACTCCTACCCCTCAAAACAAACACAAACACACCCACACACACTCATGAAGCGCCTTCACTATTCCCTGCCTCACTCCTACCCCTACAAACCCCCCCACACACTCCTGAAACCCCCTCCCTAATCCCTGCCACACTCCTATCCCTACAAAAACACACACACACACACGATTGAAACCCCTTTACTATTCCCTGCCTCACTCCTGCTCCTACACACGCACACACGCACACACGCACACACACAAACCCACTCCTGAAGCCCCTTCCCTGTCCCCTGCCTCACTTCTACCCCTACTAACACACACACTCCTGAAACCCCTTCCCTATTCCCTGCCTCACTCCTGCCCCTACACACACAAGCACACACACACTCCTGAAGCTCCTTCCCTATTTCCTGCCTCAAACCTGCTCCTAAACACGCATACACACACTCCTGAAGCACCTTCACTATTCCCTACCTCACTCCTACCCCTCAAAACAAACACAAACACACCCACACACACTCATGAAGCGCCTTCACTATTCCCTGCCTCACTCCTACCCCTACAAACGCCCCCACACACTCCTGATTCCCCTTCCCTAATCCCTGCCTCACTCCTTTCCTTGCACACACACACACACACACACACACACACACACACACACACACATGGATCCCTTTCAAGAATACACCACATGCTGGGGCACAAGTCCAGCCTCAGTAAATCTAAACACATAGATATTATCCAGACATAATTCTCAGATCACTATGCCATAAAGCTGGAGATTAATAAGAGGATGTCCCAAAGAGCAAGGGCAACCAATTGGAGAATGAACAACGTTCTCCTGTGACATGAATGGGTACACGCCTAGATCAGAGAGTATATAAGTAAGTTTCTAGAAACTAATGAGAACGAGAATACAGTGTATCAAAACTTATTGGACCCTGTAAAGGCAATTATCCGAGGTAGCTGGATATCATTGAATACATACATGAAAATGAAGCAAGGAGTACGACAGATACGTTAACACAAAACCTCCAAGAACTAAACAGAGTCAGCAGAACAACCCCTCCATTAGCAAGAGAAAAAAAATAATAAAAATAAGGGCAGAGGTAAACCAGGGGGAAGACAAGAGGTCAATGCAAAAGATAAATGCAACTAAAATCTTGTTTTATGAAAGAATTAACAAAATTGAGAGTTCTCTGGAAAAGCTTAGCAAAGATAGAAAGGAGCAAACATTAATAGCCAGGATGAGGGATGAATCAGGGGCAATAACAACAGACCCCAAGGAGATTAAAAACATAATCCCAAAGTACTATGAAGGTGTGTATTCTAATGAATTCAGAAACTTGGAAGACATGGATAAATATTTGGAAAAACAGTCTCTCCCTAAATGACCTCAGATAGACATCTATATATAAATTATATCTAAATATAAATTATATCTAAATATAAATTAATAAACACGGGAAATCTTGAAGATATACATATGAACAAATCACTGACTTGTGTATACCTAATTGTGTAAATGAAATCATAAGTATAGACACACAAACATAAATAAATTTATGAATATGAATAAACTATAAACAATGATGTACCTAAACATGCAATTAGTAATGCTAATATGTAAGTGTATACAAGGCCTATAAATCAATAGGTGAATATAGAAGCAAAAATAAGTTAATATAATAACATATGGAGATAGATTAAGGACTATTATGGGAATCTATAAACATGTCTAGATAATTAATACATGTAGAAAAACTTATAAATATTGATGTATAAATAGATATAATATGAAATATAAATCGATCGTTACATGCATACGTGTGTGATTATACACACACACACACACACATATATATACACATATCTGGGGATATTTATGAAAGACAGGCCAGAATTCCAGGGACTCATTTCTCTGAGAGATATTTTAAGCAGGCACTGTCCCACTGGCCTGATATCCGGGGTCTTATTTCTCTGAGACAGTTCACACAGGCGGCATCTTACAGGACGGACAACCGCGAACTTATTTCTGAGAAATAGTTCACGTCGGCGTAGGTGTACAGCTGGATAACCGGTGACTCATTTCTCTGAGCGCGATCACACAGGCGCAGTGGCACAAGACGGATAACCGCGGACTGACTTTTGAGCTCTAGTTCACGCAGGCGCAGTCCTACAGACCGCAATCCCGGGGACTATTTCTCTGGGACATAATTCACGCAGGCGTAGGTTGACAGGCCGGATATCGGGAGACATTTCCCAGAGATCGTTCACGCAAGCGCAGCTGCACAGGGCAGATAACCACGCACTTACTTCCCAGCCCTAGTTCACGCAGGCGCAATCCTGCGGGCCGCAATTCCGGGGACTATTACTCTGGGATATAATTGACGCAGGCGTAGGTTTACAGGCCGGATATCCGGGGACGCATAGCTCCGAGCTTTCACGCAGGCGCAGTGGCACAAGGCGGATAACCGCGCACTTATTTCTCAATCCTAGTTCACGCAGGCGCAGTCCAACAGGCCGCGTTTCCCGGGACTATTTCTCTGGGACATAATTCACGCAGGTGTAGGTGTACTGGCCGGATATCCGGAGACTCATTTCTCTCAGCTCGTTCACGCAAGCGCATTGTCACAGGACGGATAACCGCGCACTTATTTCTCAGCCCTAGTTCACGCAGGCGCAGTCCTACAGGCCGCAATTCCGGGGACTATTTCCCTGGGACATAGTTCACGCAGGCGTAGGTGTACAGGCCGGATATCTGGCGACTCATTTCGCTCAGCTCGTTCACGCAGGCGCATTGGTACAGGACGGATAACCGCGCACTTATTTCTCAGTCCTAGTTCACGCAGGCGCAGTCCTACTGGCCGAATTTCCGGGAACTATTTCTCTGGGACATAGTTCACGCAGGCGCAGTGGCACAGAATGGATAACCGCGGATTTTTCTCTGAGACCTACTTCACACAGGCGCAGTCTTATGGGACGGATAACCGCGGACATATTTCTGAGACATTGTTCACCCAGGTGCAGTCCTACAGGCGGGATATCCGGGGGCTGATTTCCCTGAGCCATAGTTCGCGAAGTCCGTCTCTCATCTAAGCGCCCCGTACCCCCTCTTCGGTCCATCACTGACTTCAGAACTGTGCCCTGGTGAGTTCAGGATAGCTGGCTGCCCGATGGTTGATACCTTTTCGTGCGATTTTCATCTCTATGGTTGGCATCTGACTCCCTATTCCCTGCCTCACTCCAGCCCCTACACACACACACACACACACACAAGCTCCTGAAGCCCCTTTCCTATTCCCTGCCTCACTCCTGTCCCTACACACACAAACACACACACAATTCCCATTCACAATCCCCTGCCTCACTCCTGCACACTCCCAATAGACTCAATAAGACCTTCCCTATTCCCTGCCTCACGCTTGTACCCACACACAAGCTCCTGAAGCCCCTTGGCTATTCCCTGCCTCACTCCAGCCCCTACACACACACACACACACACACACACACACGCTCCTCAAGCCCCTTCCCTATTCCCTGCCTCACTCCTGTCCCTATACACACACACACAAACACACACACACACACACATTCCTGAAGCCCTTCCCTATTCCCTGCCTCACTCTAGCCCCTACACACACACATACACGCTCCTGAAGCACCTTCCCTATTCCCTGCCTCACTCTTGCCACTACAAACACACACAAACACCCAACACACACACACCCCCACACACACACCCATGGAGCCCATTCCCTATTCCCTGCTCCTCTCCAACCCTTACACACACACACACACACACACACACACACTCCTGATGCCCATCCCCTATTCGCTGCCTCACTCAGGTCCCTTCATACACACGTACACACACACAATCCTGATGGCCCTGCCCTATTCCCTGCCTCACTTCAGATCTATCTCTCGCTCTCTCACACACTCTCTCTCTCTCTCCCTCTTCTCTCTCTGTCTCACTCACTCCATGCCCCTTCCCTATTCCCTGGCTCACTCTTGCCACTACACACACATACCTGTAACGTCTTCTCTATTCCCTCACTCACACTTGCCTCTATACATACACACACACACACACACACACACACACACACACTTCTGATGCCCATTTCCTACTTGCTGCATCAATCCAGGCCCCCATCCCACACACACCCCTGATGTCCATTCTCTATTAGCTGCCTCACTCATGCCACTACACACACACAAAAATCCACACACTCAGGCCCAAGCATCTTCTCTATTCCCTGCCTCTCCCTTGCCTCTACAAATATACACACACACTCCTGAAGCCCGTACCCTATTCCCTGCCTTACTCCTGCCCCTCAACACGCACACACACACACTCCTGATGCCCATTCTCTATTAGCTGCCTCACTCATGCCACTACACACACACAAAAATACACACACTCAGGCCCAAGCATCTTCTCTATTCCCTGCTTCTCCCTTGGCCCCAGAAATATACACACACACTCCTGAAGCCTGTACCCTATTCCCTGCCTTACTCCTGCCCCTCAACACGCACACACACACACTCCTGATGCCCATTCCCTATTCCTGCCTCATTCCTGTCCCTACACACACACACACACACACACTCACACCTGAAGTCCCTTCTCTAATCCCTTCCTCATTCTTTCCCTGCGCACACAAACACACACACACAAAACAAACACACGCACAATACCCATTCCCAAATCCCTGCATCACTCCTGCACCCACTCCAAAAGACTCAAGAATCCCTTCCCTATTCCCTGCATCATTCCTGCACCCACATGCACGCTCCTGAAGCCCCTTCCCTAATCCTTGCCTCACTCCTGCCACTACACACAAACACACACAGACACACTCACACACCTGAAGCGTGTTCTCTATTCCCTGCCTCACTCTTGCCCCTACAAAAACACACATACACTTGTGAAGCCCAATGCCAATTTCCTACCTCACTCCAGTCTCTACACACACACACAAAAACAAAAACACACCCATTCCTGAAGCCCCTTCACTATTCCTTGCCTAACTCCTGCCAGAAAACCCCCAACCACACACACACACACACACACACACACACACACACACACTCCTGAAGCCACTTCCCTATTCCTTGCCTCACTCTTGTCCCTACACACACACACAGACATACACACCCACACTCTTGAAGCACCTTCACTATTCCCTACCTCACTCCTACCCCTCAAAACAAACACAAACACACCCACACACACACTCCTGAAGCGCCTTCACTATTCCCTGCCTCACTCCTACCCCTACAAACCCCCACACACACTCCTGAAACCCCCTCCCTAATCCCTGTCACACCCCTATCCCTACAAAAACACACAGACAAACACACACACGCTTGAAACCCCTTTACTATTCCCTGCCTCACTCCTGCTCCTACACACGCACACACACGCACACACACGCACACACACACACACTCCTGAAGCCCCTTCCCTGTCCCCTGCCTCACTTCTACCCCTACTAACACACACACTCCTGAAGCTCCTTCCCTATTCCCTGCCTCACACCTGCTCCTAAACACGCATACACACACTCCTGAAGCACCTACACTATTGCCTACCTCATTCTTACGCCCCAAAACACACACCCCCACCCGCACACACAATCCTGAAGCCCCTTCCCTATTCCCTGCCTCACTCCTTTTCCTACACACACACACGCACACGCACACATACACTCCTGAAGCCCCTTCCCTATTCCTTGCCTCCTGCTCCTACACACAAACATACACACACTCCTGAAGCACCTGCTCTAATCCCTGCCTCACACTTGCTCCTACACACACACTCCTGATGCACCTTCACTATTCTCTGCCTCACTCCTACCCCTAAAAACAAACACACACACACAATCACACACATACTCCTGATGACCCTTCTCTATTCCCTGCCTGACTTCACTTCTCTCTCTCTCTCTCTCTCTCTCTCTCTCTCTCTCTCTCTCTCTCTCTCTATGTCTCTGTCTTTGTCTCTCGTGCCCCTTCCCCTTTCCCTTTTTCATTCTAGACACTACATGCACACACTCAAAAATTCCTGATGCCCCTTCCCTCTTCCCTGCCTCACTCTTGTCCCTACACACACACACACAGACATACACACCCACACTCCTGAAGCACCTTCACTATTACCTACCTCACTCCTACCCCTCAAAACAAACACAAACACACCCACACACACTCATGAAGCGCCTTCACTATTCCCTGCCTCACTCCTACCCCTACAAACCCCCCCACACACTCCTGAAACCCCCTCCCTAATCCCTGCCACACTCCTATCCCTACAAAAACACACACACACACACGATTGAAACCCCTTTACTATTCCCTGCCTCACTCCTGCTCCTACACACGCACACACGCACACACGCACACACACAAACCCACTCCTGAAGCCCCTTCCCTGTCCCCTGCCTCACTTCTACCCCTACTAACACACACACTCCTGAAACCCCTTCCCTATTCCCTGCCTCACTCCTGCCCCTACACACACAAGCACACACACACTCCTGAAGCTCCTTCCCTATTTCCTGCCTCAAACCTGCTCCTAAACACGCATACACACACTCCTGAAGCACCTTCACTATTCCCTACCTCACTCCTACCCCTCAAAACAAACACAAACACACCCACACACACTCATGAAGCGCCTTCACTATTCCCTGCCTCACTCCTACCCCTACAAACGCCCCCACACACTCCTGATTCCCCTTCCCTAATCCCTGCCTCACTCCTTTCCTTACTCCAAGAACTAAACAGAGTCAGCAGAACAACCCCTCCATTAGCAAGAGAAAAAAAATAATAAAAAT
Organism: Tenrec ecaudatus; assembly: GCF_050624435.1. Taxonomy (NCBI): domain Eukaryota; kingdom Metazoa; phylum Chordata; class Mammalia; order Afrosoricida; family Tenrecidae; genus Tenrec; species Tenrec ecaudatus. The sequence continues at coordinate 36,651,998 of NC_134548.1, read as the reverse complement.
AAGGGCAGAGGTAAACCAGGGGGAAGACAAGAGGTCAATGCAAAAGATAAATGCAACTAAAATCTTGTTTTATGAAAGAATTAACAAAATTGAGAGTTCTCTGGAAAAGCTTAGCAAAGATAGAAAGGAGCAAACATTAATAGCCAGGATGAGGGATGAATCAGGGGCAATAACAACAGACCCCAAGGAGATTAAAAACATAATCCCAAAGTACTATGAAGGTCTGTATTCTAATGAATTCAGAAACTTGGAAGACATGGATAAATATTTGGAAAAACAGTCTCTCCCTAAATGACCTCAGATAGAGATCTAAATATAAATTATATCTAAATATAAATTAATAAACACGGGAAATCTTGAAGATATACATATGAACAAATCACTGACTTGTGTATACCTAATTGTGTAAATGAAATCATAAGTATAGACAAACATAAATAAATTTATGAATATGAATAAACTATAAACAATGATATACCTAAACATGCAATTAGTAATGCTAATATGTAAGTGTATACAAGGCCTATAAATCAATAGATGAATATAGAAGGAAAAATAAGTAAATATAATAACATATGGAGATAGATTAAGGACTATTAAGGAAATCTAGGGGAATCTATAAACATGTCTAGATAATTAATACATGTAGAAAAACTTATAAATATTGATGTATAAATAGATATAATATGAAATATAAATAGATCGTTACATGCATACGTGTGTGATTATACACACACACACACACACACACACACATATACACATATTTTTATGAAAGACAGGCCAGAATTCCGGGGACTCATTTCTCTGAGAGATATTTTAAGCAGGCACTGTCCCACTGGCCTGATATCCGGGGTCTTATTTCTCTGAGACAGTTCACACAGGCGGCATCTTACAGGACAGACAACCGCGAACTTATTTCTGAGAAATAGTTCACGTCGGCGTAGGTGTACAGCTGGATAACCGGTGACTCATTTCTCTGAGCGCGATCACACAGGCGCAGTGGCACAAGACGGATAACCGCGGACTGACTTTTGAGCTCTAGTTCACGCAGGCGCAGTCCTACAGACCGCAATCCCGGGGACTATTTCTCTGGGACATAATTCACGCAGGCGTAGGTTGACAGGCCGGATATCGGGAGACATATCCCAGAGATCGTTCGCGCAAGCGCAGTTGCACAGGGCAGATAACCGCGCACTTATTTCTCAGCCCTAGTTCACGCAGGCGCAGTCCTACGGGCCGCAATTCCGGGGACTATTACTCTGGGATATAATTGACGCAGGCGTAGGTTTACAGGCCGGATATCCGGGGACGCATAGCTCCGAGCTTTCACGCAGGCGCAGTGGCACAAGGCAGATAACCGCGCACTTATTTCTCAGCCCTAGTTCACGCAGGCGCAGTCCTACAGGCCGCGTTTCCCGGGACTATTTCTCTGGGACATAATTCACGCAGGCGTAGGTGTACTGGCCGGATATCCAGAGACTCATTTCTCTCAGCTCATTCACGCAGGCGCATTGTCACAGGACGGATAACCGCGCACTTATTTCTCAGCCCTAGTTCACGCAGGCGCAGTCCTACGGGCCGCAATTCCGGGGACTATTTCTCTGGGACATTGTTCACACAGGCGTAGGTGTACAGGCCGGATATCTGGGGACTCATTTCGCTCAGCTCGTTCACGCAGGCGCAGTGGTACAGGACGGATAACCGCGCACGTATTTCTCAGTCCTAATTCACGCAGGCGCACTCCTACTGGCCGAATTTCCGGGAACTATTTCTCTGGGACATAGTTCACGCAGGCGAGTGGCACAGAATGGATAACCGCGGATTTTTCTCTGAGACCTACTTCACACAGGCGCAGTATTATGGGACGGATAACCGCGGACATATTTCTGAGACATTGTTCACCCAGGTGCAGTCCTATAGGCGGGATATCCGGGGGCTTATTTCCCTGAGCCATAGTTCGCGAAGTCCGTCTCTCATCTAAGCGCCCCGCACCCCCTCTTCGGTCCATCACTGACTTCAGAACTGTGCCCTGGTGAGTTCAGGATAGCTGGCTGCCCGATGGTTGATACCTTTTCGTGCGATTTACATCTGTATGGTTGGCATCTGACTCCCTATTCCCTGCCTCACTCCTGTCCCTACACACACACACACACACACACTCCTTATGCCCATCCCTATTCCCTGCTCACTCCTGTCCTCCCACACACATACACAAACACACACACAATTCCCATTCACAATCCCCTGCCTCACCCCTGCACACTCCCAATAGACTCAATAAGCCCCTTCCCTATTCCCTGCCTCACGCCTGTACCCACACACAAGCTCCGGAAGCCCCTTGGCTATTCCCTACCTCACTCCAGCCCCTACACACACACACACACAAACACACACGCTCCTGAAGCCCCTTCCCTATTCCCTGCCTCACTCCTGTCCCTATACACACACACACAAACACACACACACACACTCCTGAAGCCCTTCCCTATTCCCTGCCTCACTCCAGCCCCTACACACACACACATACACGCTCCTGAAGCACCTTCCCTATTTCCTGCCTCTCTCTTGCCACTACAAACACACACAAACACCCAACACACACACACACCCCTGAAGCCCATTCCCTATTCCCTGCCCCTCTCCAACCCCTACACACACACACACACACACACACACACACACACACACTACCGAACCCCCTTCCATATTCCCTGCCTCACTCTTGTCCCTACACACACACACACACACACACACACACTACCGAACCCCCTTCCCTATTCCCTGCCTCACTCTTGTCCCTACACACACACACACACACACACACACACACACACACACTCCTGATGCCCATCCCCTACTCGCTGCCTCACTCAGGGCCCTTCATACACACGTACAAACACACAATCCTGATGGCCCTGCCCTATTCCCTGCCTCACTTCAGATATCTCTCTCTCTCTCTCTCTCTCTCTCCCTCTTCTCGCTCTGTCTCACTCACTCCATGCCCCTTCCCTATTCCCTGGCTCACTCTTGCCACTACACAAACATACCTGTAACGTCTTCTCTATTCCCTCTCTCACACTTGCCTCTATACACACACACACACACACACCCATACACACTTCTGATGCCCATTTCCTCTTTGCTGCATCACTTCAGGCCCCCCTCCCACACACACACCACTGATGTCCATTCTCTATTAGCTGCCTCACTCATGCCACTACACACACACAAAAATACACACACTCAGGCCCAAGCATCTTCTCTATTCCCTGCTTCTCCCTTGTCCTCAGAAATATACACACACACTCCTGAAGCCCCTACCCTATTCCCTGCCTTACTCTTGCCCCTCAACACGCACGCACACACACACACTCCTGATGCCCATTCCCTATTCCTGCCTCATTCCTGTCCCTACACACACAGACACACACACACTCACACCTGAAGTCCCTTCTCTAATCCCTCCCTCATTCTTTCCCTGCGCACACAAACACACACACACGAAACAAACACACGCACAATACCCATTCCCAAATCCCTACATCACTCCTGCACACCCCACAATAGACTCAAGAAGCCACTTCCCTATTCCCTGCATCATTCCTGCACCCACAAACACGCTGCTGAAGCCCCTTCCCTATTCCCTGCCTCACTCCTGACACTACACACACACACACATACACACGGGCCTGAAGCATATTCTCTATTCCCTGCTTAATTCGTGCCCCTACAAAAATACACACACTCCTGATCCCCAATACCAACTTACTGCCTCACTAATGTCCCTACACACACACAAACAATCTCACCCTCTCCTGAAGCCCCTTCCCTATTTCCTGCCACACTCCTACCCCTACACACACACACACACACATACACACAGTCCTCAAGCTCTTTCCCTATTCCCTGCCTCACTCCTGCCCTTACTCACAAAAACACACACAAAAACCAACACACAACACACCCCTGAATCCCATTCCCTATTCCCTGCATTACTCCTGTCCCTACACACACACACACACACTCCTAAAGCCCCTTCACTAATCACTGCCTCACTCCACCCCTATGCACACACACACCCACACTCTTGAAGCCCATTCTCTAATCACTGCCTAACTCCAGCCCCTAAACAAACAAACACACACACACACACAATCATGCACGCATGCCTGAAGCATCTTCTCTATTCCCTGCCTCATTCTTGCCCCTAAAAAATAAACACACACTCCTGATGCCCACTGCCTATTCCCTGCCTCCCTCCTGTCCCTACGCACACACACACACACACACACACACGAACACACACACACTCCTGATGTCCCTTCCCTATTCCCTGCCTCCCTTCTGCCACTACACATACACAGACACACACACACACACACCTGATGCTTTTTCTCTATTCCCTGCCTCACTCTTGCCCCTACAAAAATACACACACACACACATGCCTTGGATGACCCTTCCCTATTTCCTGCTTCACTCCTGGCCCTACACACACACACCCGTACAAACACTGCTGAAGCCCCTTCCCTATTCCCTGCTTCACTCATGTCCCTACACACACACACACACACACACACACACACACACAACTCTGAAGCCCCTCCCTATTCCTTGCCTCATCCTGCCCCCCCACTCACCCATACACACACAGTCCTGATGCTCATTCCCTATTGCCTGGCTCTCTCCTGTCCCTACATACACACGCAGACACACACAATCACTCCTGATGCCCCTACCCTAATCTCTGCCTCACTCCTTTCCTTGCACACACACACACACACACACACACACACACACGGATCTCTTTCAAGAATACACCACATGCTGGGACACAAGTCCAGCCTCAGTAAATCTAAACACATAGATATTATCCAGACATAATTCTCAGATCACTATGCCATAAAGCTGGAGATTAATAAGAGGATGTCCCAAAGAGCAAGGGCAACCAATTCGAGAATGAACAACGTTCTCCTGTGACATGAATGGGTACACGCCTAGATCAGAGAGTATATAAGTAAGTTTCTAGAAACTAATGAGTACGAGAATACAGTGTATCAAAACTTATTGGACCCTGTAAAGGCAATGATCCGAGGTAGCTGGATATCATTGAATACATACATGAAAATGAAGCAAGGCGTATGACAGATACGTTAACACAAAAACTCCAAGAACTAAACAGAGTCAGCAGAACAACCCCTCCATTAGCAAGAGAAAAAAAAATAATAAAAATAAGGGCAGAGGTAAACCAGGGGGAAGACAAGAGGTCAATGCAAAAGATAAATGCAACTAAAATCTTGTTTTATGAAAGAATTAACAAAATTGAGAGTTCTCTGGAAAAGCTTAGCAAAGATAGAAAGGAGCAAACATTAATAGCCAGGATGAGGGATGAATCAGGGGCAATAACAACAGACCCCAAGGAGATTAAAAACATAATCCCAAAGTACTATGAAGGTCTGTATTCTAATGAATTCAGAAACTTGGAAGACATGGATAAATATTTGGAAAAACAGTCTCTCCCTAAATGACCTCAGATAGAGATCTAAATATAAATTATATCTAAATATAAATTATATCTAAATATAAATTAATAAACACGGGAAATCTTGAAGATATACATATGAACAAATCACTGACTTGTGTATACCTAATTGTGTAAATGAAAGCATAAGTATAGACAAACATAAATAAATTTATGAATATGAATAAACTATAAACAATGATATACCTAAACATGCAATTAGTAATGCTAATATGTAAGTGTATACAAGGCCTATAAATCAATAGATGAATATAGAAGGAAAAATAAGTAAATATAATAACATATGGAGATAGATTAAGGACTATTATGGAAATCTAGGGGAATCTATAAACATGTCTAGATAATTAATACATGTAGAAAAACTTATAAATATTGATGTATAAATAGATATAATATGAAATATAAATAGATCGTTACATGCATACGTGTGTGATTATACACACACACACACACACACACACATATACACATATCTGGGGATATTTATGAAAGACAGGCCAGAATTCCGGGGACTCATTTCTCTGAGAGATATTTTAAGCAGGCACTGTCCCACTGGCCTGATATCCGGGGTCTTATTTCTCTGAGACAGTTCACACAGGCGGCATCTTACAGGACGGACAACCGCGAACTTATTTCTGAGAAATAGTTCACGTCGGCGTAGGTGTACAGCTGGATAACCGGTGACTCATTTCTCTGAGCGCGATCACACAGGCGCAGTGGCACAAGACGGATAACCGCGGACTGACTTTTGAGCTCTAGTTCACGCAGGCGCAGTCCTACAGACCGCAATCCCGGGGACTATTTCTCTGGGACATAATTCACGCAGGCGTAGGTTGACAGGCCGGATATCAGGAGACATATCCCAGAGATCGTTCACGCAAGCGCAGTTGCACAGGGCAGATAACCGCGCACTTATTTCTCAGCCCTAGTTCACGCAGGCGCAGTCCTACGGGCCGCAATTCCGGGGACTATTACTCTGGGATATAATTGACGCAGGCGTAGGTTTACAGGCCGGATATCCGGGGACGCATAGCTCCGAGCTTTCACGCAGGCGCAGTGGCACAAGGCAGATAACCGCGCACTTATTTCTCAGCCCTAGTTCACGCAGGCGCAGTCCTACAGGCCGCGTTTCCCGGGACTATTTTTCTGGGACATAATTCACGCAGGCGTAGGTGTACTGGCCGGATATCCAGGACTCATTTCTCTCAGCTCGTTCACGCAGGCGCATTGTCACAGGACGGATAACCGCGCACTTATTTCTCAGCCCTAGTTCACGCAGGCGCAGTCCTACGGGCCGCAATTCCGGGGACTATTTCTCTGGGACATAGTTCACGCAGGCGTAGGTGTACAGGCCGGATATCTGGGGACTCATTTCTCTCAGCTCCTTCACGCAGGCGCAGTGGTACAGGTCGGATAACCGCGCACTTATTTCTCAGTCCTAATTCACGCAGGCGCACTCCTACTGGCCGAATTTCCGGGAACTATTTCTCTGGGACATAGTTCACGCAGGCACAGTGGCACAGAATGGATAACCGCGGATTTTTCTCTGAGACCTACTTCACACAGGCGCAGTATTATGGGACGGATAACCGCGGACATATTTCTGAGTCATTGTTCACCCAGGTGCAGTCCTACAGGCGGGATATCCGGGGGCTTATTTCCCTGAGCCATAGTTCGCGAAGTCCGTCTCTCATCTAAGCGCCCCGCACCCCCTCTTCGGGCCATCACTGACTTCAGAACTGTGCCCTGGTGAGTTCAGGATAGCTGGCTGCCCGATGGTTGATACCTTTTCGTGCGATTTACATCTGTATGGTTGGCATCTGACTCCCTATTCCCTGCCTCACTCCTGTCCCTACACACACAAACACACACACACTCCTGATGCCCATCCCTTTTCCCTGCCTCACTCCTGTCCTCCACACACATACACAAACACACACACAATTCCCATTCACAATCCCCTGCCTCACTCCTGCACACTCCCAATAGACTCAATAAGCCCCTTCCCTATTCCCTGCCTCACGCCTGTACCCACACACAAGCTCCTGAAGCCCCTTGGCTATTCCCTGCCTCACTCCAGCCCCTACACACACACACAAACACACACACACACACACACACGCTCCTGAAGCCCCTTCCCTATTTTCTGCCTCACTCCTGTCCCTATACACACACACACAAACACACACACACACACTCCTGAAGCCCTTCCCTATTCCCTGCCTCACTCCAGCCCCTACACACACGCACACATACACGCTCCTGAAGCACATTCCCTATTCCCTGCCTCACTCTTGCCACTACAAACACACACAAACACCCAACACACACACACACCCCTGAAGCCCATTCCCTATTCCCTGCCCCTCTCCAACCCCTACACACACACACACACACACACACACACACACACACTACTGAACCCCCTTCCCTATTCCCTGCCTCACTCTTGTCCCTACACACACACACACACACACACACACACACACACACTCCTGATGCCCATCCCCTACTCGCTGCCTCACTCAGGGCCCTTCATACACACGTACAAACACACAATCCTGATGGCCGTGCCCTATTCCCTGCCTCACTTCAGATCTCTCTCTCTCTCTCTCTCTCTCTCTCTCTCTCCCTCTTCTCACTCTGTCTCACTCACTCCATGCCCCTTCCCTATTCCCTGGCTCACTCTTGCCACTACACACACATACCTGTAACGTCTTCTCTATTCCCTCACTCACACTTGCCTCTATACACACACACACACACACACACACACACCCATACACACTTCTGATGCCCATTTCCTATTTGCTGCATCACTCCAGGCCCCCCTCCCACACACACACCCCTGATGTCCATTCTATATTAGCTGCCTCACTCATGCCACTACACACACACAAAAATACACACACTCAGGCCCAAGCATCTTCTCTATTCCCTGCTTCTCCCTTGGCCCCAGAAATATACACACACACTCCTGAAGCCCCTACCCTATTCCCTGCCTTACTCTTGCCCCTCAACACGCACACACACACACCCATACACACACACACTCCTGATGCCCATTCCCTATTCCTGCCTCATTCCTGTCCCTACACACACACACACACACACACACACACTCACACCTGAAGTCCCTTCTCTAATCCCTCCCTCATTCTTTCCCTGCGCATACAAACACACACACACAAAACAAACACACACACAATACCCATTCCCAAATCCCTGCATCACTCCTGCACACCCCACAATAGACTCAAGAAGCCCCTTCCCTATTCCCTGCATCATTCCTGCACCCACATACACGCTGCTGAAGCCCCTTCCCTATTCCCTGCCTCACTCCTGACACTACACACACACACACATACACACGGGCCTGAAGCATATTCTCTATCCCCTGCTTAATTCGTGCCCCTACAAAAATACACACACTCCTGATCCCCAATACCAACTTACTGCCTCACTAATGTCCCCCCTACACACACACAAACAATCTCACACTCTCCTGAAGCCCCTTCCCTATTTCCTGCCTCACTCCTACCCCTACACACACGCACACATACACACAGTCCTCAAGCTCTTTCCCTATTCCCTGCCTCACTCCTGCCCTTACTCACAAAAACACACACAAACACCAACACACAACACACCCCTGAATCCCATTCCCTATTCCCTGCCCCTCTCCAACCCCTACACACACACACACACACACACACACACACACTACCGAACCCCCTTCCCTATTCCCTGCCTTACTCCTGTCCCTAAACACACACACACACACACACTCCTAAAGCCCCTTCACTAATCACTGCCTCACTCCACCCCTATGCACACACACACCCACACTCCTGAAGCCCATTCTCTAATCACTGCCTAACTCCAGCCCCTATACACACACACACACACACAAACACACACACACACACAAACACAATCATGCACGCATGCCTGAAGCATCTTCTCTATTCCCTGCCTCATTCTTGCCCCTAAAAAATAAACACACACTCCTGATGCCCACTGCCTATTCCCTGCCTCCCTCCTGTCCCTACGCACACACACACACACACACACGAACACACACACACACTCTGAAGTCCCTTCCCTATTCCCTGCTTCCCTTCTGCCACTACACACACACAGACACACACACACACACACACACCTGATGCATTTTCTCTATTCCCTGCCTCACTCTTGCCCCTACAAAAATACACACACACACATGCCTTGGATGACCCTTCCCTATTTCCTGCTTCACTCCTGGCCCTACACACACACACCCGTACACACACTGCTGAAGCCCATTCCCTATTCCCTGCTTCACTCATGTCCCTACACACACACACACACACACACACAACTCTGAAGCCCCTCCCTATTCCTTGCCTCATCCTGCCCCCCCCCACTCACCCATACACACACAGTCCTGATGCTCATTCCCTATTGCCTGGCTCTCTCCTGTCCCTACATACACACACGCAGACACACACAATCACTCCTGATGCCCCTACCCTAATCTCTGCCTCACTCCTTTCCTTGCACACACACACACACACACACACACACACACACACACACACACATGGATCTCTTTCAAGAATACACCACATGCTGGGACACAAGTCCAGCCTCAGTAAATCTAAACACATAGATATTATCCAGACATAATTCTCAGATCACTATGCCATAAAGCTGGAGATTAATAAGAGGATGTCCCAAAGAGCAAGGGCAACCAATTCGAGAATGAACAACGTTCTCCTGTGACATGAATGGGTACACGCCTAGATCAGAGAGTATATAAGTAAGTTTCTAGAAACTAATGAGTATGAGAATACAGTGTATCAAAACTTATTGGACCCTGTAAAGGCAATTATCCGAGGTAGCTGGATATCATTGAATACATACATGAAAATGAAGCAAGGCGTATGACAGATACGTTAACACAAAAACTCCAAGAACTAAACAGAGTCAGCAGAACAACCCCTCCATTAGCAAGAGAAAAAAAATAATAAAAATAAGGGCAGAGGTAAACCAGGGGGAAGACAAGAGGTCAATGCAAAAGATAAATGCAACTAAAATCTTGTTTTATGAAAGAATTAACAAAATTGAGAGTTCTCTGGAAAAGCTTAGCAAAGATAGAAAGGAGCAAACATTAATAGCCAGGATGAGGGATGAATCAGGGGCAATAACAACAGACCCCAAGGAGATTAAAAACATAATCCCAAAGTACTATGAAGGTCTGTATTCTAATGAATTCAGAAACTTGGAAGACATGGATAAATATTTGGAAAAACAGTCTCTCCCTAAATGACCTCAGATAGAGATCTAAATATAAATTATATCTAAATATAAATTAATAAACACGGGAAATCTTGAAGATATACATATGAACAAATCACTGACTTGTGTATACCTAATTGTGTAAATGAAATCATAAGTATAGACAAACATAAATAAATTTATGAATATGAATAAACTATAAACAATGATATACCTAAACATGCAATTAGTAATGCTAATATGTAAGTGTATACAAGGCCTATAAATCAATAGATGAATATAGAAGGAAAAATAAGTAAATATAATAACATATGGAGATAGATTAAGGACTATTATGGAAATCTAGGGGAATCTATAAACATGTCTAGATAATTAATACATGTAGAAAAACTTATAAATATTGATGTATAAATAGATATAATATGAAATATAAATAGATCGTTACATGCATACGTGTGTGATTATACACACACACACACACACACATATACACATATCTGGGGATATTTATGAAAGACAGGCCAGAATTCCGGGGACTCATTTCTCTGAGAGATATTTTAAGCAGGCACTGTCCCACTGGCCTGATATCCGGGGTCTTATTTCTCTGAGACAGTTCACACAGGCGGCATCTTACAGGACAGACAACCGCGAACTTATTTCTGAGAAATAGTTCACGTCGGCGTAGGTGTACAGCTGGATAACCGGTGACTCATTTCTCTGAGCGCGATCACACAGGCGCAGTGGCACAAGACGGATAACCGCGGACTGACTTTTGAGCTCTAGTTCACGCAGGCGCAGTCCTACAGACCGCAATCCCGGGGACTATTTCTCTGGGACATAATTCACGCAGGCGTAGGTTGACAGGCCGAATATCGGGAGACATATCCCAGAGATCGTTCACGCAAGCGCAGTTGCACAGGGCAGATAACCGCGCACTTATTTCTCAGCCCTAGTTCACGCAGGCGCAGTCATACGGGCCGCAATTCCGTGGACTATTACTCTGGGATATAATTGACGCAGGCGTAGGTTTACAGGCCGGATATCCGGGGACGCATAGCTCCGAGCTTTCACGCAGGCGCAGTGGCACAAGGCAGATAACCGCGCACTTATTTCTCAGCCCTAGTTCACGCAGGCGCAGTCCTACAGGCCGCGTTTCCCGGGACTATTTCTCTGGGACATAATTCACGCAGGCGTAGGTGTACTGGCCGGATATCCAGAGACTCATTTCTCTCAGCTCGTTCACGCAGGCGCATTGTCACAGGACGGATAACCGTGCACTTATTTCTCAGCCCTAGTTCACGCAGGCGCAGTCCTACGGGCCGCAATTCCGGGGACTATTTCTCTGGGACATAGTTCACGCAGGCGTAGGTGTACAGGCCGGATATCTGGGGACTCATTTCTCTCAGCTCGTTCACGCAGGCGCAGTGGTACAGGACGGATAACCGCGCACTTATTTCTCAGTCCTAATTCACGCAGGCGCACTCCTACTGGCCGAATTTCCGGGAACTATTTCTCTGGGACATAGTTCACGCAGGCGCAGTGGCACAGAATGGATAACCGCGGATTTTTCTCTGAGACCTACTTCACACAGGCGCAGTATTATGGGACGGATAACCGCGGACATATTTCTGAGACATTGTTCACCCAGGTGCAGTCCTACAGGCGGGATATCCGGGGGCTTATTTCCCTGAGCCATAGTTCGCGAAGTCCGTCTCTCATCTAAGCGCCCCGCACCCCCTCTTCGGGCCATCACTGACTTCAGAACTGTGCCCTGGTGAGTTCAGGATAGCTGGCTGCCCGATGGTTGATACCTTTTCGTGCGATTTACATCTGTATGGTTGGCATCTGACTCCCTATTCCCTGCCTCACTCCTGTCCCTACACACACAAACACACACACACTCCTGATGCCCATCCCTATTCCCTGCCTCACTCCTGTCCTCCCACGCACATACACAAACACACACACAATTCCCATTCACAATCCCCTGCCTCACTCCTGCACACTCCAAATAGACTCAATAAGCCCATTCCCTATTCCCTGCCTCACGCCTGTACCCACACACAAGCTCCTGAAGCCCCTTGGCTATTCCCTACCTCACTCCAGCCCCTACACACACACACACACACACGCTCCTGAAGCCCCTTCCCTATTCCCTGCCTCACTCCTGTCCCTATACACACACACACAAACACACACACACACACTCCTGAAGCCCTTCCCTATTCCCTGCCTCACTCCAGCCCCTACACACACACACATACACGCTCCTGAAGCACCTTCCCTATTCCCTGCCTCTCTCTTGCCACTACAAACAAACACAAACACCCAACACACACACACACACACACCTGAAGCCCATTCCCTATTCCATGCCCCTCTCCAACCCCTACACACACACACACACACACACACACACACACACACTACCGAACCCCCTTCCCTATTCCCTGCCTCACTCTTGTCCCTACACACACACACACACACACACACACACACACACACACTCCTGATGCCCATCCCCTACTCGCTGCCTCACTCAGGGCCCTTCATACACACGTACAAACACACAATCCTGATGGCCCTGCCCTATTCCCTGCCTCACTTCAGATCTCTCTCTCTCTCTCTCTCTCTCTCTCTCTCTCCCTCTTCTCGCTCTGTCTCACTCACTCCATGCCCCTTCCCTATTCCCTGGCTCACTCTTGCCACTACACACACATACCTGTAACGTCTTCTCTATTCCCTCACTCACACTTGCCTCTATACACACACACACACACACACACACACACACCCATACACACTTCTGATGCCCATTTCCTATTTGCTGCATCACTCCAAGCCCCCCTCCCACACACACACCCCTGATGTCCATTCTCTATTAGCTGCCTCACTCATGCCACTACACACACACAAAAATACACACACTCAGGTCCAAGCATCTTCTCTATTCCCTGCTTCTCCCTTGGCCCCAGAAATATACACACACACTCCTGAAGCCCCTACCCTATTCCCTGCCTTACTCTTGCCCCTGAACACGCACGCACACACACACATACACACACACACTCCTGATGCCCATTCCCTATTCCTGCCTCATTCCTGTCCCTACACACACACACACACACACACACTCACACCTGAAGTCCCTTCTCTAATCCCTCCCTCATTCTTTCCCTGCGCACACAAACACACACACACGAAACAAACACACGCACAATACCCATTCCCAAATCCCTGCATCACTCCTGCACACCCCACAATAGACTCAAGAAGCCCCTTCCCTATTCCCTGCATCATTCCTGCACCCACATACACGCTGCTGAAGCCCCTTCCCTATTCCCTGCCTCACTCCTGACACTACACACACACACACATACACATGGGCCTGAAGCATATTCTCTATTACCTGCTTAATTCGTGCCCCTACAAAAATACACACACTCCTGATCCCCAATACCAACTTACTGCCTCACTAATGTCCCTACACACACACAAACAATCTCACCCTCTCCTGAAGCCCCTTCCCTATTTCCTGCCACACTCCTACCCCTACACACACACACACACACACATACACACAGTTCTCAAGCTCTTTCCCTATTCCCTGCCTCACTCCTGCCCTTATTCACAAAAACACACACAAACACCAACACACAACACATCCCTGAATCCCATTCCCTATTCCCTGCCCCTCTCCAACCCCTACACACATACACACACACACATACACACTACCGAACCCCCTTCCCTATTCCCTGCCTTACTCCTGTCCCTACACACACACACACACACTCCTAAAGCCCCTTCACTAATCACTGCCTCACTCCACCCCTATGCACACACACACCCACACTCCTGAAGCCCATTCTCTAATCACTGCCTAACTCCAGCCCCTAAACAAACAAACACACACACACACACAATCATGCACGCATGCCTGAAGCATCTTCTCTATTCCCTGCCTCATTCTTGCCCCTAAAAAATAAACACACACTCCTGATGCCCACTGCCTATTCCCTGCCTCCCTCCTGTCCCTACGCACACACACACACACACACACACGAACACACACACACTCCTGAAGTCCCTTCCCTATTCCCTGCCTCCCTTCTGCCACTACACATACACAGACACACACACACACACACACCTGATGCATTTTCTCTATTCCCTGCCTCACTCTTGCCCCTACAAAAATACACACACACACATGCCTTGGATGACCCTTCCCTATTTCCTGCTTCACTCCTGGCCCTACACACACACACCCGTACACACACTGCTGAAGCCCCTTCCCTATTCCCTGCTTCACTCATGTCCCTACACACACACACATACACACACCCACAACTCTGAAGCCCCTCCCTATTCCTTGCCTCATCCTGCCCCCCCCCACTCACCCATACACACACAGTCCTGATGCTCATTCCCTATTGCCTGGCTCTCTCCTGTCCCTACATACACACGCAGACACACACAATCACTCCTGATGCCCCTACCCTAATCTCTGCCTCACTCCTTTCCTTGCACACACACACACACACACACACACACATGGATCTCTTTCAAGAATACACCACATGCTGGGACACAAGTCCAGCCTCAGTAAATCTAAACACATAGATATTATCCAGACATAATTCTCAGATCACTATGCCATAAAGCTGGAGATTAATAAGAGGATGTCCCAAAGAGCAAGGGCAACCAATTCGAGAATGAACAACGTTCTCCTGTGACATGAATGGGTACACGCCTAGATCAGAGAGTATATAAGTAAGTTTCTAGAAACTAATGAGTATGAGAATACAGTGTATCAAAACTTATTGGACCCTGTAAAGGCAATTATCCGAGGTAGCTGGATATCATTGAATACATACATGAAAATGAAGCAAGGCGTATGACAGATACGTTAACACAAAAACTCCAAGAACTAAACAGAGTCAGCAGAACAACCCCTCCATTAGCAAGAGAAAAAAAATAATAAAAATAAGGGCAGAGGTAAACCAGGGGGAAGACAAGAGGTCAATGCAAAAGATAAATGCAACTAAAATCTTGTTTTATGAAAGAATTAACAAAATTGAGAGTTCTCTGGAAAAGCTTAGCAAAGATAGAAAGGAGCAAACATTAATAGCCAGGATGAGGGATGAATCAGGGGCAATAACAACAGACCCCAAGGAGATTAAAAACATAATCCCAAAGTACTATGAAGGTCTGTATTCTAATGAATTCAGAAACTTGGAAGACATGGATAAATATTTGGAAAAACAGTCTCTCCCTAAATGACCTCAGATAGAGATCTAAATATAAATTATATCTAAATATAAATTATATCTAAATATAAATTAATAAACACGGGAAATCTTGAAGATATACATATGAACAAATCACTGACTTGTGTATACCTAATTGTGTAAATGAAATCATAAGTATAGACAAACATAAATAAATTTATGAATATGAATAAACTATAAACAATGATATACCTAAACATGCAATTAGTAATGCTAATATGTAAGTGTATACAAGGCCTATAAATCAATAGATGAATATAGAAGGAAAAATAAGTAAATATAATAACATATGGAGATAGATTAAGGACTATTATGGAAATCTAGGGGAATCTATAAACATGTCTAGATAATTAATACATGTAGAAAAACTTATAAATATTGATGTATAAATAGATATAATATGAAATATAAATAGATCGTTACATGCATACGTGTGTGATTATACACACACACACACACACACACACATATACACATATCTGGGGATATTTATGAAAGACAGGCCAGAATTCCGGGGACTCATTTCTCTGAGAGATATTTTAAGCAGGCACTGTCCCACTGGCCTGATATCCGGGGTCTTATTTCTCTGAGACAGTTCACACAGGCGGCATCTTACAGGACAGACAACCGCGAACTTATTTCTGAGAAATAGTTCACGTCGGCGTAGGTGTACAGCTGGATAACCGGTGACTCATTTCTCTGAGCGCGATCACACAGGCGCAGTGGCACAAGACGGATAACCGCGGACTGACTTTTGAGCTCTAGTTCACGCAGGCGCAGTCCTACAGACCGCAATCCCGGGGACTATTTCTCTGGGACATAATTCACGCAGGCGTAGGTTGACAGGCCGGATATCGGGAGACATATCCCAGAGATCGTTCACGCAAGCGCAGTTGCACAGGGCAGATAACCGCGCACTTATTTCTCAGCCCTAGTCCACGCAGGCGCAGTCCTACGGGCCGCAATTCCGGGGACTATTACTCTGGGATATAATTAACGCAGGCGTAGGTTTACAGGCCGGATATCCGGGGACGCATAGCTCCGAGCTTTCACGCAGGCGCAATGGCAGAAGGCGGATAACCGCGCACTTATTTCTCAATCCTAGTTCACGCAGGCGCAGTCCTACAGGCCGCGTTTCCCGGGACTATTTCTCTGGGACATAATTCACGCAGGCGTAGGTGTACTGGCCGGATATCCAGAGACTCATTTCTCTCAGCTCGTTCACGCAGGCGCATTGTCACAGGACGGATAACCGCGCACTTATTTCTCAGCCCTAGTTCACGCAGGCGCAGTCCTACGGGCCGCAATTCCGGGCACTATTTCTCTGGGATATAGTTCACGCAGGCGTAGGTGTACAGGTCGGATATCTGGGGACTCATTTCTCTCAGGTCGTTCACGCAGGCGCAGTGGTACAGGACGGATAACCGCGCACTTATTTCTCAGTCCTAATTCACGCAGGCGCACTCCTACTGGCCGAATTTCCGGGAACTATTTCTCTGGGACATAGTTCACGCAGGCGCAGTGGCACAGAATGGATAACCGCGGATTTTTCTCTGAGACCTACTTCACACAGGCGCAGTATTATGGGACGGATAACCGCGGACATATTTCTGAGACATTGTTCACCCAGGTGCAGTCCTACAGGCGGGATATCCGGGGGCTTATTTCCCTGAGCCATAGTTCGCGAAGTCCGTCTCTCATCTAAGCGCCCCGCACCCCCTCTTCGGGCCATCACTGACTTCAGAACTGTGCCCTGGTGAGTTCAGGATAGCTGGCTGCCCGATGGTTGATACCTTTTCGTGCGATTTACATCTGTATGGTTGGCATCTGACTCCCTATTCCCTGCCTCACTCCTGTCCCTACACACACAAACACACACACACTCCTGATGCCCATCCCTATTCCCTGCCTCACTCCTGTCCTCCCACGCACATACACAAACACACACACAATTCCCATTCACAATCCCCTGCCTCACTCCTGCACACTCCAAATAGACTCAATAAGCCCATTCCCTATTCCCTGCCTCACGCCTGTACCCACACACAAGCTCCTGAAGCCCCTTGGCTATTCCCTACCTCACTCCAGCCCCTACACACACACACACACACACGCTCCTGAAGCCCCTTCCCTATTCCCTGCCTCACTCCTGTCCCTATACACACACACACAAACACACACACACACACTCCTGAAGCCCTTCCCTATTCCCTGCCTCACTCCAGCCCCTACACACACACACATACACGCTCCTGAAGCACCTTCCCTATTCCCTGCCTCTCTCTTGCCACTACAAACAAACACAAACACCCAACACACACACACACACACACCTGAAGCCCATTCCCTATTCCATGCCCCTCTCCAACCCCTACACACACACACACACACACACACACACACACACACTACCGAACCCCCTTCCCTATTCCCTGCCTCACTCTTGTCCCTACACACACACACACACACACACACACACACACTCCTGATGCCCATCCCCTACTCGCTGCCTCACTCAGGGCCCTTCATACACACGTACAAACACACAATCCTGATGGCCCTGCCCTATTCCCTGCCTCACTTCAGATCTCTCTCTCTCTCTCTCTCTCTCTCTCTCTCTCTCTCTCTCTCTCCCTCTTCTCGCTCTGTCTCACTCACTCCATGCCCCTTCCCTATTCCCTGGCTCACTCTTGCCACTACACACACATACCTGTAACGTCTTCTCTATTCCCTCACTCACACTTGCCTCTATACACACACACACACACACACACACACACACACCCATACACACTTCTGATGCCCATTTCCTATTTGCTGCATCACTCCAAGCCCCCCTCCCACACACACACCCCTGATGTCCATTCTCTATTAGCTGCCTCACTCATGCCACTACACACACACAAAAATACACACACTCAGGTCCAAGCATCTTCTCTATTCCCTGCTTCTCCCTTGGCCCCAGAAATATACACACACACTCCTGAAGCCCCTACCCTATTCCCTGCCTTACTCTTGCCCCTGAACACGCACGCACACACACACATACACACACACACTCCTGATGCCCATTCCCTATTCCTGCCTCATTCCTGTCCCTACACACACACACACACACACACTCACACCTGAAGTCCCTTCTCTAATCCCTCCCTCATTCTTTCCCTGCGCACACAAACACACACACACGAAACAAACACACGCACAATACCCATTCCCAAATCCCTGCATCACTCCTGCACACCCCACAATAGACTCAAGAAGCCCCTTCCCTATTCCCTGCATCATTCCTGCACCCACATACACGCTGCTGAAGCCCCTTCCCTATTCCCTGCCTCACTCCTGACACTACACACACACACACATACACATGGGCCTGAAGCATATTCTCTATTACCTGCTTAATTCGTGCCCCTACAAAAATACACACACTCCTGATCCCCAATACCAACTTACTGCCTCACTAATGTCCCTACACACACACAAACAATCTCACCCTCTCCTGAAGCCCCTTCCCTATTTCCTGCCACACTCCTACCCCTACACACACACACACACACACATACACACAGTTCTCAAGCTCTTTCCCTATTCCCTGCCTCACTCCTGCCCTTATTCACAAAAACACACACAAACACCAACACACAACACACCCCTGAATCCCATTCCCTATTCCCTGCCCCTCTCCAACCCCTACACACATACACACACACACATACACACTACCGAACCCCCTTCCCTATTCCCTGCCTTACTCCTGTCCCTACACACACACACACACACTCCTAAAGCCCCTTCACTAATCACTGCCTCACTCCACCCCTATGCACACACACACCCACACTCCTGAAGCCCATTCTCTAATCACTGCCTAACTCCAGCCCCTAAACAAACAAACACACACACACACACAATCATGCACGCATGCCTGAAGCATCTTCTCTATTCCCTGCCTCATTCTTGCCCCTAAAAAATAAACACACACTCCTGATGCCCACTGCCTATTCCCTGCCTCCCTCCTGTCCCTACGCACACACACACACACACACACACGAACACACACACACTCCTGAAGTCCCTTCCCTATTCCCTGCCTCCCTTCTGCCACTACACATACACAGACACACACACACACACACACCTGATGCATTTTCTCTATTCCCTGCCTCACTCTTGCCCCTACAAAAATACACACACACACATGCCTTGGATGACCCTTCCCTATTTCCTGCTTCACTCCTGGCCCTACACACACACACCCGTACACACACTGCTGAAGCCCCTTCCCTATTCCCTGCTTCACTCATGTCCCTACACACACACACATACACACACCCACAACTCTGAAGCCCCTCCCTATTCCTTGCCTCATCCTGCCCCCCCCCACTCACCCATACACACACAGTCCTGATGCTCATTCCCTATTGCCTGGCTCTCTCCTGTCCCTACATACACACGCAGACACACACAATCACTCCTGATGCCCCTACCCTAATCTCTGCCTCACTCCTTTCCTTGCACACACACACACACACACACACACATGGATCTCTTTCAAGAATACACCACATGCTGGGACACAAGTCCAGCCTCAGTAAATCTAAACACATAGATATTATCCAGACATAATTCTCAGATCACTATGCCATAAAGCTGGAGATTAATAAGAGGATGTCCCAAAGAGCAAGGGCAACCAATTCGAGAATGAACAACGTTCTCCTGTGACATGAATGGGTACACGCCTAGATCAGAGAGTATATAAGTAAGTTTCTAGAAACTAATGAGTATGAGAATACAGTGTATCAAAACTTATTGGACCCTGTAAAGGCAATTATCCGAGGTAGCTGGATATCATTGAATACATACATGAAAATGAAGCAAGGCGTATGACAGATACGTTAACACAAAAACTCCAAGAACTAAACAGAGTCAGCAGAACAACCCCTCCATTAGCAAGAGAAAAAAAATAATAAAAATAAGGGCAGAGGTAAACCAGGGGGAAGACAAGAGGTCAATGCAAAAGATAAATGCAACTAAAATCTTGTTTTATAAAAGAATTAACAAAATTGAGAGTTCTCTGGAAAAGCTTAGCAAAGATAGAAAGGAGCAAACATTAATAGCCAGGATGAGGGATGAATCAGGGGCAATAACAACAGACCCCAAGGAGATTAAAAACATAATCCCAAAGTACTATGAAGGTCTGTATTCTAATGAATTCAGAAACTTGGAAGACATGGATAAATATTTGGAAAAACAGTCTCTCCCTAAATGACCTCAGATAGAGATCTAAATATAAATTATATCTAAATATAAATTATATCTAAATATAAATTAATAAACACGGGAAATCTTGAAGATATACATATGAACAAATCACTGACTTGTGTATACCTAATTGTGTAAATGAAATCATAAGTATAGACAAACATAAATAAATTTATGAATATGAATAAACTATAAACAATGATATACCTAAACATGCAATTAGTAATGCTAATATGTAAGTGTATACAAGGCCTATAAATCAATAGATGAATATAGAAGGAAAAATAAGTAAATATAATAACATATGGAGATAGATTAAGGACTATTATGGAAATCTAGGGGAATCTATAAACATGTCTAGATAATTAATACATGTAGAAAAACTTATAAATATTGATGTATAAATAGATATAATATGAAATATAAATAGATCGTTACATGCATACGTGTGTGATTATACACACACACACACACACACACATATACACATATCTGGGGATATTTATGAAAGACAGGCCAGAATTCCGGGGACTCATTTCTCTGAGAGATATTTTAAGCAGGCACTGTCCCACTGGCCTGATATCCGGGGTCTTATTTCTCTGAGACAGTTCACACAGGCGGCATCTTACAGGACAGACAACCGCGAACTTATTTCTGAGAAATAGTTCACGTCGGCGTAGGTGTACAGCTGGATAACCAGTGACTCATTTCTCTGAGCGCGATCACACAGGCGCAGTGGCACAAGACGGATAACCGCGGACTGACTTTTGAGCTCTAGTTCACGCAGGCGCAGTCCTACAGACCGCAATCCCGGGGACTATTTCTCTGGGACATAATTCACGCAGGCGTAGGTTGACAGGCCGGATATCGGGAGACATATCCCAGAGATCGTTCACGCAAGCGCAGTTGCACAGGGCAGATAACCGCGCACTTATTTCTCAGCCCTAGTCCACGCAGGCGCAGTCCTACGGGCCGCAATTCCGGGGACTATTACTCTGGGATATAATTAACGCAGGCGTAGGTTTACAGGCCGGATATCCGGGGACGCATAGCTCCGAGCTTTCACGCAGGCGCAATGGCAGAAGGCGGATAACCGCGCACTTATTTCTCAATCCTAGTTCACGCAGGCGCAGTCCTACAGGCCGCGTTTCCCGGGACTATTTCTCTGGGACATAATTCACGCAGGCGTAGGTGTACTGGCCGGATATCCAGAGACTCATTTCTCTCAGCTCGTTCACGCAGGCGCATTGTCACAGGACGGATAACCGCGCACTTATTTCTCAGCCCTAGTTCACGCAGGCGCAGTCCTACGGGCCGCAATTCCGGGCACTATTTCTCTGGGATATAGTTCACGCAGGCGTAGGTGTACAGGTCGGATATCTGGGGACTCATTTCTCTCAGGTCGTTCACGCAGGCGCAGTGGTACAGGACGGATAACCGCGCACTTATTTCTCAGTCCTAATTCACGCAGGCGCACTCCTACTGGCCGAATTTCCGGGAACTATTTCTCTGGGACATAGTTCACGCAGGCGCAGTGGCACAGAATGGATAACCGCGGATTTTTCTCTGAGACCTACTTCACACAGGCGCAGTATTATGGGACGGATAACCGCGGACATATTTCTGAGACATTGTTCACCCAGGTGCAGTCCTACAGGCGGGATATCCGGGGGCTTATTTCCCTGAGCCATAGTTCGCGAAGTCCGTCTCTCATCTAAGCGCCCCGCACCCCCTCTTCGGGCCATCACTGACTTCAGAACTGTGCCCTGGTGAGTTCAGGATAGCTGGCTGCCCGATGGTTGATACCTTTTCGTGCGATTTACATCTGTATGGTTGGCATCTGACTCCCTATTCCCTGCCTCACTCCTGTCCCAACACACACAAACACACACACACTCCTGATGCCCATCCCTATTCCCTGCCTCACTCCTGTCCTCCCACACACATACACAAACACACACACAATTCCCATTCACAATCCCCTGCCTCACTCCTGCACACTCCCAATAGACTCAATAAGCCCCTTCCCTATTCCCTGCCTCACGCCTGTACCCACACACAAGCTCCTGAAGCCCCTTGGCTATTCCCTGCCTCACTCCAGCCCCTAGACACACACACACACACACACACACACACACACGCTCCTGAAGCCCCTTCCCTATTCCCTGCCTCACTCCTGTCCCTATACACACACACACACACACACACACACACACTCCTGAAGCCCTTCCCTATTCCCTGCCTCACTCCAGCCCCTACACAGACACACACATACACGCTCCTGAAGCACCTTCCCTATTCCCTGCCTCACTCTTGCCACTACAAACACACACAAACACCCAACACACACACACACTCCCCTGAAGCCCATTCCCTATTCCCTTCCTCTCTCCAACCCCTACACACACACACACACAAACACACACACACACACACTACCGAACCCCCTTCCCTATTCCCTGCCTCACTCTTGTCCCTACACACACACACACACACACACACACACACACACTCACACACACTCCTGATGCCCATCCCCTACTCGCTGCCTCATTCTGGTCCCTTCATACACACGTACACACACACAATCCTGATGGCCCTGCCCTATTCCCTGCCTCACTTCAGATCTATCTATCTCTCTCTCTCTCACTCTCTCTCTCTGTCTCACTCTCTCTCCCTCTTCTCGCTCTGTCTCACTCACTCCATGCCCCTTCCCTATTCCCTGGCTCACTCTTGCCACTACACACACATACCTGTAACGTCTTCTCTATTCCCTCACTCACACTTGCCTCTATACACACACACACACACAAACACACACCCATACACACTTCTGATGCCCATTTCCTATTTGCTGCATCACTCCAGGCCCCCCTCCCACACACACACCCCTGATGTCCATTCTCTATTAGCTGACTCACTCATGCCACTACACACACACAAAAATACACACACTCAGGCCCAAGCATCTTCTCTATTCCCTGCTTCTCCCTTGGCCCCAGAAATATACACACACACTCCTGAAGCCCCTACCCTATTCCCTGCCTTACTCTTGCCCATCAACACGCACGCACACACACCCATACACACACACACTCCTGATGCCCATTCCCTATTCCTGCCTCATTCCTGTCCCTACACACACACACACACACTCTCACACCTGAAGTCCCTTCTCTAATCCCTTCCTCATTCTTTCCCTGCGCACACAAACACACACACAAAAAACAAACACACGCACAATACCCATTCCCAAATCCCTGCATCACTCCTGCACACCCCACAATAGACTCAAGAAGCCCCTTCCCTATTCCCTGCATCATTCCTGCACCCACATACACGCTGCTGAAGCCCCTTCCCTATTCCCTACCTCAATACTGCCACTACACACAAACACACACACACACACACACATACACACACACACACGCCTGAAGCATGTTCTCTATTCCCTGCCTCACTCTTGCCCCTACAAAATCACACATACACTTCTGAAGCCCAATGCCAATTTCCTACCTCACTCCAATCCCTACACACACACACACACACACACACAGGCCTGAAGCATGTTCTCTATTCCCTGCCTCACTCTTGCCCCTACAAAATCACACATACACTTCTGAAGCCCAATGCCATTTTCCTACCTCACTCCAGTCCCTACACACACACACAAACACACAGACACACACCCATTCCTGAAGCCCCTTCACTATTCCTTGCCTAACTCCTGCCACAAAACCCCCACCCACTACACACACATACACCCACACTCCTGATGCCCATTCCCTATTTCTTGCCTCATTCCTGTCCCTACACTCACTCTCTCTCTCTCTCTCTCTCTCTCTCTCTCTCACACACACACACACACACACACACACACACACACACCTGAAGCCCCTTTCCTATTCCCTGCCTCACTCCTGACACTACACACACACACACATACACACGGGCCTGAAGCATATTCTCTATTCCCTGCTAAATTCGTGCCCCTACAAAAATACACACACTCCTGATCCCCAATACCAACTTACTGCCTCACTAATGTCCCCCCTACACACACACAAACAATCTCACCCTCTCCTGAAGCCCCTTCCCTATTTCCTGCCTCACTCCTACCCCTACACACACACACACACATACACACAGTCCTCAAGCTCTTTCCCTATTCCCTGCCTCACTCCTGCCCTTACTCACAAAAACACACACAAACACCAACACACAACACACCCCTGAAACCCCTTCCCTATTCCCTGCCTTACTCCTGTCCCTACACACACACACACACACACACACACTCCTAAAGCCCCTTCACTAATCACTGCCTCACTCCACCCCTATGCACACACACACCCACACTCCTGAAGCCCATTCTCTAATCACTGCCTAACTCCAGCCCCTATACAAACACACACACACACACACACACACACAATCATGCACGCATGCCTGAAGCATCTTCTCTCTTCCCTGCCTCATTCTTGCCCCTAAAAAATAAACACACACTCCTGATGCCCACTGCCTATTCCCTGCCTCCCTCCTGTCCCTACGCACACACACACACACACACACACACACACACACACGAACACACACACACTCCTGAAGTCGCTTCCCCATTCGCTGCCTCCCTTCTGCCACTACACACACACAGACACACACACACACACACACACACCTGAAGCATTTTCTCTATTCCCTGCCTCACTCTTGCCCCTACAAAAATACACACACACACATACCTTGGATGACCCTTCCCTATTTCCTGCTTCACTCCTGGCCCTACACACACACACCCGTACACACACTCCTGAAGCCCCTTCCCTATTCCCTGCTTCACTCATGTCCCTACACACACACACACACACACAACTCTGAAGCCCCTCCCTATTCCTTGCCTCATCCTGCCCCCCCCCCCACTCACCCATACACACACAGTCCTGATGCTCATTCCCTATTGCCTGGCTCTCTCCTGTCCCTACATACACACACGCAGACACACACAATCACTCCTGATGCCCCTACACTAATCTCTGCCTCACTCCTTTCCCTGCACACACACACACACACACACACACAGCACACTCCTGAAGCCCCTTCTCTATTCCCTGCCTCACTCCAGGCCCTACACACACACACACACACACACACACACACACCCATACACACACACTCCTGATCCCCAATACCAATTTACTGCCTCACTCCTGACCCTACACACACACAAACACTCTCACCCTCTCCTGAAGCCCCTTCCCTATTTCCTGATTCACTCCTACCCATACACACACACACACACACACACACACGCCTGAAGCCCTTCCCTATTCCCTGCCTCACTCCAGCCCCTACACACACACACATTCACGCTCCTGAAGCACGTTCCCTATTCCCTGCCTCACTCTTGCCACTACAAACACACACAAACACCCAACACACACACACCCCTGAAGCCCATTCCCTATTCCCTGCCCCTCTCCAACCCCTACACACACACACACACAAACACACACACTACCGAACCCCCTTCCCTATTCCCTGCCCCACTCTTGTCCCTACACACACACACACTCCTGCTGCCCATCCCCTATTCGCTGCCTCTCTCAGGTCCCTTCATACACACGTACACACACACAATCCTGATGGCCCTGCCCTATTCCCTGCCTCACTTCAGATATATATATCTCTCTCTCTGTCTCTCTCTCTCTCCCTCTCTCCCTCCCTCTTCTCTCTCTGTCTCACTCCATGCCCCTTTCATATTCCCTGGCTCAATCTTGCCACTACACACACATACCTGTAACGTCTTTTCTATTCCCTCACTCACACTTGCCTCTACACACACACACACACACACACACACACACACACACACACACACACACACACTTCTGAAGCTCTTCCCTATTCCCTGCCCCACTCCTACCCCTACGAACACACACACTAACAGACAAACACATATACACACACTCCTGATGCCCATTCCCTATTTGCTGCATCACTCCAGCCCCCCCCACACCCCTGATGTGCATTCACTATTAGCTGCCTCACTCATGCCACTACACACACACAAACACACACACACTCACGCCCAAGCATCTTCTCTATTCCCTGCTTCTCCCTTGGCCCTACAAATATACACACACACTCCTGAAGCCCCTACACTATTCCCTGCCTTACTCCTGCCCCTAAACATGCACACACACACACACATACACACATACACTCCTGATGCCCATTCCCTATTCCCTGCCTCATTCCTGTCCCTACACTCACACACACACACACACACACACTCCTGATGCCCATTACCCATTCCCTGGCTCTGTCCTGTCCCTACACACACACACACACACACACACACACACTCGCACACTCACACCTGAATTCCTTTCCGTAATCCCTGCCTCATTCCTTAAACTGCGCGCGCACGCAGACACAAACACAAGCACAATACCCATTCCCAATTCCATGCATCACTCCTGCACCCAATCCAAAAGACTCAAGAAGCCCCTTCCCTATTCCCTGTATCATTCCTGCACCCACATACACGCTGCTGAAGCCCCTTCCCTATAACTTGCCTCACTCCTGCCACTACACAGAAACACACACACACACACACACGCCTGAAGCATGTTCTCTATTCCCTGCCTCACTCTTGCCCCTACAAAAACACACATACACTTCTGAAGCCCAATGCCAATTTCCTACCTCACTCCAGTCCCTAAACACACACACACACACACACAAACACACAGACACACACCCATTCCTGAAGCCCCTTCACTATTCCTTGCCTAACTCCTGCCACAAACCCCCCCCCCACACACTCCTGATATCATTCCCTATTCCCGACTCATTCCTGTCCCTACACACACACACAAACACAATTCCTGATCCCAATTCCCTGCCTCACACCTGCATACCCTCAATACACTGAAGTATCCCCTTCCCTAATCCCTGCCTCTCTCCTGTACCCACACACACACTCCTGAAACCCCTTCTCTATTCCCTCTTTCCTCCTGCCCCTACACACACACACAAACACACTCTCATGAAGCCCCTCCCTATTCCCTTCCTCACTCCTGCCACTACACACACACACACACCACATATTCACACACACGGGCGCCTGAAGCATGTTCTCTATCCCTTGCCTCGCTCTTGCCTCTAGAAAAATAGACACACACTCCTGAAACCCTTTCTCTATTCCCTGCCTCACTCCTTCCCTTACACACGCACACACCCACACACGCACACACACACTCTTAATGCCCATTCCCTATTTCTTGCCTAACTTCAGACACCTCTCTCTCTCTCTCTCTCTCTCTCTCTCTCTCTCTCTCTCTGTCTGTCTGTCTGTCATGACCCTACCACATTCCCTGACTCACTCCTGCTCAAACACACACACACACACACACACACACACTCCTGAAGCCCCTTCCCTATTCCCTGCCTCACTCCTCCTCCTCCTACACACACACACACACACACAGACACACACACACACACGCACACACATGCCCAAGCATCTTCTCTATTCCCTGCCTCTCCCTTGCCTCTACAAATATACACACACACTCCTGAAGCCCCTTCCCTATGCCCTGCCTTACTCCTGCTATTTCACACACACGCACACAAACACGCTGAAACCCCTTCCCTATTCCCTGCCTCACAACATAGTCAGATAACGTGCCACATTGATGATGCCAAAAATGATAATGAATGTTAGACTTAAGAAGTCACCCTTTATGTCGCAAAGGCGCTGGAAATTTCTCTATGATGACACATGATTGCTTTATGACATCACCGTTGTTTGATGACATCACCAAGTACGCCATATTTATGACTTCATCCAACTATGTAGGCATCACTTTTCTGAAATGGTATACACACTAGATTTTGGCATAAACCATTGTCCCACACCTTAGCCTGATAACGTGCCCAATTTATGATGGCAAAACTTATGACGAATGAAAGACACAAGCAGTTAGCCACTATGTCACATAGTAGCTGTATATTCTCTCCAATTCAGGACGTCACAAGCGCAGCACATAATTGCTCTATGACATAGCACAATAGCTTTAAGACATCACATAATTGCTCGATGACTTCACACGATTGATTTTTGACACCACAATTGCCTGATGACGTCACAATGATGCCACATTTATGACGTCACCTAACAATGAAGACATCAACTATGTGACATCCTAGACAAACTGAAACCATTGCGTAACCCATTGTCGCACACCTTAACCTAAGATGCCCCATTTGTGATACCAACAATTACGATGCATGTAAGACATAAGATGTCACCCACTATGTTTCAAAGGAGTTTTATAATGCCTCCCATTCATGACGTCATAAACGCCGCACATAATTGCTGTATGGCATCACATAATTCCTTTATGTCATCACAAAATTTCTCTATGACGTCCCATGATTGCTTTATGACACCACAATTGCCTTATGACGTCACAATGATGCTACATATATGACGTTACCCAAATAAGAAGACATCAACTATGTGACATCCTACACAAACTGGGCCGTTAGCATAACCCATTGTCCCACACCTTACCTATGATGCCCCAGTTAGGATGCCAACAATTACGATGCATGTAAGACCTAAGAAGTCACCCACTCTGTCGCAAAGGAGCTGTATACTGTCTCCCACTCATGACGACATAAACGCAGCACACAATTGCTTTATGACATCACACAATAGCTTTATGGCATCACATAATTGCTCTATGACATCATATGATTGCTTTATGGTACCACAAAGGCTCTACGACATCACAATAATGCCACGTATATGAAGTCTTCCAACTATGAAGACATCAACTATGTGACATCCAAGACAAACTGGGCCCTTGGTATAACCCATTGTCCCACAACTTACCCTAACATGCCCCATTTAGGATGCCAACAATTATGATGCATGTAAGACATAAGAAGTCACCTACTATGTCGCAAAGGAGCTCTGTAATGTGTCCCATTAATGATGTCATAAACACGGCATATAATTGCTGTATGGCATCACATAATTCCTTTATGCCGTCACACAATTTCTCTATGAAGTCACAGGATGGCTTTATGACACCGCAATTGCTTTATGACATCACAATTATGCCACATTTATGACGTCATCCAGTTATGAGGTCATGGCTTTTGTAACATGCTATAGACACTTGACTTTTGGCAATACCCATTATTCCACAACGTAGTCAGATAACGTGCCACATTGATGATTCCAAAAATGATAACGTATGTAAGACTTAAGTCACCAGCAATGTCGCAAAGGTGCTGGCAATTTCTCTATGACGTCACATGATTGCTTTATGACATCACCATTGCTTGATGACATCACCAAATACACCACATTTATGACTTCATCCAACTATGAAGTCATCTCTTTTGTCACATGGTAGACACACTAGATTTGCCATAAACCATTGTCGCACACCTTAGCCTTATAACCTGCCCCATTAATGATGCCCAAACTTAAGACATATGTAAGACATAAGCAGTTAGCCACTATGTCACATAGTAGCTGCATATTCTCTCCCATGCCTCACGTCAAAAATGCAGCACACAAATTGCTTTATGACATCGCACAATAAATTTATGACATCACATAATTGCTCTATGACATCACACAATTGCTTTATGACACCACAATGGCTCCATGATGTCACAATGATGCCACATATATGAAGTCATCCAACTATGAAGACATCAACTATGTGACATCCAAGACAAACTGGACCGTTGGCATAACCCATTGTCCCACACCTTACCCTAAGATGCCCCGTTTATGATGCATCCACTTATGATGCATTTAAGAAATAACGCAATATGTCGCAAAGGTGCTGTATAATGTCTCCCAGTCATGACGTCATAAACGCAGCACATAATTGCTGTATGGCATCACATAATTCCTTTATGTCCCCACAAAATTTCTCTATGGCATCACATGGTTGCTTTATGGCACCACAATTGCTTTATGATGTCACAAATATAACGCATTTATGATGTTAACCAATTATGACTTCATGACCTTTGTGACATGTTATAGAATCTTGACCTTTGGCAATACCCATTATTCCACACCTTCGCCCGATAACATGCCACAAATATTATGCCACCAATTATGACGCATGAAAGACAAAAGCAGTTACCCACTAGTTGCAAAATAGCTGTACAATGTCTCTCATTCTGGACGTCACAAACGATCACATAATTGCTTTGTGACATCGCATAATAGCTTTATGACATCACATAATTGCTCTAGGACGTCACACGATTGCTTTATGGCCCCACAATTGCCTTATGAAGTCACAATGATGCCACATTTATGATGTCACCCAAATATGAAGACATCAACTATGGGACATCCTAGACAAACTGGGCCGTTGGCATAACCCATTGTCCCACAACTTACCCTAACATGCCCCATTTAGGAGGCCAACAATTATGATGCATGGAAGACATAAGAAGTCACCCACTTGGCGCAAAGGAGTTCTATAATGTCTCCCATTCAAGTTGTCATGAACGCCGCATATAAATTGCTGTATGGCATCACATAATTCCTTTATACCGTCACACAATTTCTTTTATGATGTCAAATGATTGCTTTATGACACCGCAATTGCTTTCAGATATCATAATTCTGCTGCATTTTGACGTCACCCAGTTATGACGTCATGACTTTTGTGACATGCTTAAGAAACTTGACCTTTGGCAATACCCATAATTCCACAACGTAGTCAGATAACGTGCCACATTGATGATGCCAAAAGGATAACGAATATAAGACATAATTAGTTAGCCACTATGTCACATAGAAGGTGTATATTCTCTCCCATTCCTCAAGTCACAAACGCAGCACACAATTGCTTTATGACATCGCACAATAGATTTATGACACCACAAAATTGTTCTGTGACGTCACACGATTGTTTTATGACACCACAATATCTGTGTGATGTCACAATGATGCCACATTTATGATGTCATCCAACGGTGAAGACATCAACTATGTGACATCCAAGACATACAGGACCGTTGGCATAACCCATTGCCCCACACCTTACCCTAAGATGCCCCATTTATGATGCCTCCACTTATGATGCATTTTAAGACATAAAAAGTCACCCACTCTGTTACAAAGGGGTTGTATAATGCCTCACATTCATGACGTCATAAACGCCGCACATAATTGCTGTATGGCATCACTTGACTCCTTTATGTCCTCACAAAAGTTCTCTATGGCATCATATGATTGCTTTATGACACCACAATTGCTTTATGAGGTCACAAATGTGCCGTATTTATGACGTCAAACAATTATGATGCCATGCCTTTTGTGACATGCTATAGAAACTTGACCTTTGGCAATACCCGTTATTCCACAACGTAGCAAGATAATGTGCCACATTGATGATGCCAAAAAGGATAACGAATGTAAGACTTAAGAAGTCACCCTCTATGTTGCAAACTCGCTGGAAATTTCTCTATGATGTCACATGATTGCCTTATGAAATCACCATTGCTTGATGACATCACCAAATACACCACATTTATGACTTCATCCAACTTTGAAGTCATCTCTTTTGTCACATGGTAGACACACTAGATTTGGCATAAACCATTGTCCCACACCTTAGCCTTATAACGTGCGCAATTTATGATGCCAAAAGTTATGACATATGTAAGACATAAGCCATTAGCCACTATGTCACATAGTAGCTGTATTTTCTCCCCCATTCCTGAAGTCACAAACGCTGCACATAATTGCTTAATGACGTCACATAATTGCTCTATGACATCACACAATTCCTTTTTTGGCACCACAATTGCCTTACGGCGTCACAATGATGCCACATTTGTGACGTCACCCAACTATTAAGACATCAACTATGTGACATCCTAGACAAACTGGAACTTTGCATGACCCTTTGTCCAACACCTTTACCTAAGATGCCCCATTTATGATGCCAACAATTATAATGCATGTATGGCATAAGAAGTCACCCACTCTGTCGCAAATTAGCTCTATAATGTCTCCCATTTATGATGTCATGAGCGCAGCATATAATTGCTGTATGGCATCAGATAATTCCTTTATGCCGTCACAACATTTCTCTATGACATCACAGGATACCTTAATGACACCGCAATTGCTTTATGACATCACAACTATGCCACATTTATGACATCAGCAAGTTATGAAGTCATGGCTTTTGTGACATGCTACAGAAACTTGAACTTTGGTAATACCCATTATTCCACAACGTAGTCAGATAACGTGCCACATTGATGATGCCAAAAATGATAACGAATGTAAGAATTAAGAAGTCACCCTCTATGTCGCAAAGGTGCTGGAATTTTCTCTATGATGTCACAAGATTTCTTTATGACATCACCATTGCTTGATGACATAACCAAGTACGACACATATATGACTTTATCCAACTATCAAGTCATCACTTTTGTGACATGGTACACAAACAAGGTTTTGGCATAACCAATTGTCCCACACCTTAGCCTTATAATGTGCCCCATTTATGATGCCAAAACTTATATCGAATGTAAGACAAAAGCAGTTAGCCACTATGTCCATATTAGCTGCATATTCTCTCCCATGCCTCACGTCACAAACGCAGCACACAATTGCTTTATGACATCGCACAATAAATTTATGACATCACATAATTGCTCTATGACATCATTCGATTGCTTTATGACACCGCAAAGGCTCTATGACGTCACAATAATACCACGTATATGAAGTCTTCCAACTATGAAGACATCAACTATGTGACTTCCAAGACAAACTGGGCCCTTGGCATAACCCATTGTCCCACAACTTACCCTAACATGCCCCATTTAGGATGCCAACAATTATGATGCATGTAAGACATAAGAAGTCACCTACTATGTCGCAAAGGAGCTCTAAAATGTGTCCCATTAAGGATGTCATAAACGCCGCATATGATTGCTATATGGCATCACATAATTCCTTTATGCCGTCACACAATTTCTCTATGAAGTCACAGGATGGCTTTATGACACCGCAATTGCTTTATGACATCACAATTATGTCGCATTTATGACGTCATCCAGTTATGAGGTCATGGCTTTTGTAACATGCTATAGAAACTTGACTTTTGGCAATACCCATTATTCCACAACGTAGTCAGATAACGTGCCACTTTGATAATTCCAAAAATGATAACGTATGTAAGACTTAAGAAGTCACCAACAATGTCGCAAAGGCGCTGGCAATTTCTCTATGACGTCACATGATTGCTTAATGACATCACCATTGCTTGATGACATCATCAAATACACCACATTTATGACTTCATCCAACTATAAAGTAATCACTTTTGTGACATGGTAGACACACTAGATTTGCCATAAACCATTGTCGCACACCTTATCCTTTTACGTGCCCCATTAATGATGCCCAAACTTATGACATATGTAAGACATAAGCAGTTAGCCACTATGTCACATAATAGCTG
Organism: Tenrec ecaudatus; assembly: GCF_050624435.1. NCBI lineage: Eukaryota > Metazoa > Chordata > Mammalia > Afrosoricida > Tenrecidae > Tenrec > Tenrec ecaudatus. Next base: position 36,617,076 of record NC_134548.1, on the reverse strand, counting down.
CATATTCTCTCCCATGCCTCACGTCAAAAACGCAGCACACAATTCCTTTATGACATCGCACAATAAATTTATGACATCACATAATTGCTCTATGACATCACACAATTGCTTTATGACACCACAATGGCTCTATGACATCACAATGATGCCACATATATGAAGTCATCCAACTATGAAGACATCAACTATGTGACATCCAAGACAAACTGGACCGTTGGCATAACCCATTGTCCCACACCTTACCCTAAGATGCCCCATTTATGATGCATCCACTTATGATGCATTTAAGAAGTAACCCAATATGTTGCAAAGAGCTCTATAATGTCTCCCATTCATGAGGTCATAATCGTGGAACATAATTGCTGTAAGACATCAAATAATTTCTTTTTGCCGTCACAAAATTCCTCTGTGGCATCACATGGTTGCTTTATTGCTTTATGACACCACAATTGCTTTATGACCTCACAAATTTGCCGCATTTACGACGTCACCCAATTATGACGTCATGCCCTTTGTGACATGGTATAGATACTTGACCTTTGGCAATACCCATTATTCCACAACGTAGTCAGATAACGTGCCACATTGATGATGTTAAAAATGATAACGAATGTAAGGCTTAAGAAATCACCCTGTATGTTTCAAACTCGCTGGAAATTTCTCTATGATGTCACATGATAGCTTTATGGCATCACCATTACTTGATGACATAATCAAACACACCACATTTATGATTTCATCCAATTATGAAGTCATCTCTTTTGTCACATGGTAGACACACTAGATTTGGCATAAACCACTGTCCCACACCTTAGCCTTATAACGTGCCCCATTGATGATGCCAAAACTTATAATGATTGTAAGACATAAGCAGTTAGCCACTATGTCACATAGTAGCTGTATTTTCTCCACCATTCCTGACGTCACAAACGCTGCACATAATTGATCAATGACATCACATAATTGCTCTATGATGTCACACGATTGCTTTTTGGCACCACAATTGCCTTATGCCGTCACAATGATGCCACATATATGACGTTACCCAACTATGAAGACATCAACTATGTGACATCCTACACAAACTGGGCCATTGGCATAACCCATTGTCCCACACCTTACCTGTTCTGCCCCAATTAGGATGCCAAAAGTTCGGATGCATGTAAGACCTAAGAAGTCACCCACTCTGTCGCAAAGGAGCTGTATACTGTCTCCCACTCATGACGACATAAACGCAGCACATAATTGCTGTATGGCATCACATAATTCCTTTATGTCGTCTTAAATTTTCTCTGTGGCGTCACATGATTATATTATGACACAACAATTGCTTTATGACGTCACCCAATTATGACGTCATGACCTTTGTGACATGCTATAGAAACTTGACCTTTGGCAATACCCATTATTCCACAACGTACCCAGATAATGTGCCACATTGATGATGCCAAAAATGATAACGAATGTAAGACTTAAGAAGTCACCCTCTATGTCGCAAACTCGCTGGACATTTCTCTATGACTTCACATGATTGCTTTATGACATCACCATTGCTTGATGAAATCACCAAATGCTCCACATTTATGACTTCATCCAACTATGAAGTCATCACTTTTGTGACATGGTAGACAAACTAGATTTGGCATAAACCATTGTCCCAAACCTTAGCCTTATAACGTGCCCAATTTAGGATGCCAAAACTTATGACATGTGTAAGACATAAGCAGTTAGCCACTATGTCACATAGTAGCAGTATTTTCTCCCCCATTCATGACGTCACAAACACCACACATAATTGCTTTATGACATCGCACAAACACATAATTGCTCTATGTAGACACACAATTGCTTTTTGGCCACCAAATTGCCTTATGATGTCACAATGATGCCACATTTATGACGTCACCCAACAATGAAGACATCAACTATGTGACATCCAAGACAAAGTGAACCTGTGGCTTAACCCATTGTTCCACACCTTAACCTAAGATGCCCCATTTATGATGGCAACCTTTTTCATCCATTTAGGACATAAGAAGTCACCTACAATGTCGCAAAGGAGTTGTATAATGCCTCCCATTCATGACGTCATAAATGCCACACATAATTGCTTTATGGCATCACATAATTCCTTTATGTCATCACAAATTTTCTCTATGACGTCCCATGATTGCTTTTTGACACCACAATAGTTTTATGATGTCAAAAATATTCCACATTAATGACGACACCCAATGATGACGTCATGACCTTTGTGACATGCTATAGAAACTTGACCTATGGCAATACCCATTATTCCACACCTTCGTCCGATAACGTGCCACAATTATTATGCCACCAATTATGACGAATGGAAGACACAAGCAGTTACCCACTAGTCGCAAAATAGCTGTATAATGTCTTCCATTCACGACGTCACAAACGAGCACATAATTGCTTTATGACATCTCATAATAGCTTTATGACTTCGCATAATTTTTCTATGATATTGCAGGACTGCTTTATGACACCATTATTGCCTTAGGACGTCACAATGATGCCACATTTATGACATCACCCAACTATGAAGACATCCACTATTTGATATCCTTGACAAACAGGACCATTGGCATAACCCATTTTCCCACACCTTACCCTAAGATGCCCCATTTATGATGCCAATAATTATAATGCAATTAAAACATAAGAAGTCACCCACTATGTCGCAAATGAGCTGTCTGAAATCTTCCATTGATAACATCACAAACGCCGCGAGTAATTGCTTTATGGCATCACATATTTCCTTTACGCCATTATAAAATTTCTCTATGACGTTACATGATTGCTTTTTGACATCACCATTGCTTTATGAAGTCAGCAATTTTACCACATTTATGACTTCATCCAACTATGAAGTCATCGCATTGTTGATATAGTAGACAAACTAGATTTTGGCATGGCTATTGTCCCACACCTTAGCCCTATAATGTTCTCATTTAGGATGCTAACAATTATGATCCATTTATATTAAGAAGGTAGCCACTAGGACAAAAAGGAGCTGTAAAATGTCTCCCATTCATGACGTCACTTCACAAATGCGGCACATAATTGCTTTATGGCATCACATAATACCTTTTTCTCGTCACAAAATTTCCCTATGACATCATATGATTGTTTATGACATCACAATTGCTTTAAAACGTGAATAATTATGCCACACTTATGACTTCATCCTACTATGAAGTCATTACCTTTGTCACATGGTAGACAAACTAGATTTTGGCACAACCCATTGTCCCACACCTTAGCCTTACAACGTACCCCATTTATGATGCCAAAACTTATAACGAAAGTAAGACATAAGCAGTTAGCGACTATGTCACATAGTAGCTCTATATTCTCTCCCATTCATAACGTCACAAACGCAGCATACAATTGCTTTATGACACCGTACAGTAGATTTATGACATCACATAATTGCTCTATTAGGTCACATGATTGCTTTACAACAACACAATTGCTCTATGACGTCACAATGATGCCACATTTATGATGTCACCCAACACTGAGGACATCCACTATGTGACATTCTAGACAAACTGGACCTTTGGCATAACCCATTGTCCCACTCCTTACCCTAAGATGCCCCATTTATGATGCCAACAATTATCATGCATGTAACACATAAGAAGTCACCCACTAGTTCAAAACGGAGCTGTATAATGTCTCCCATTCATGACGTCACGTCACAATTGTGGCACATAATTCATTTATGGCATCACATAATCACTTTTTCTCGTCACAAAATTTCCCTATGATGTCACATGATTTATTTATGATATCACTAATGTTTTATGACGTGGACAAGTATGCCGCATTTATCACGTCACGCAATTATGACGTCATGACCTTTGTAACATGCTATAGAAACTTGACCTTTGGCAACACCTGTTATTGCACAGCGTAGGCAGATAACGTGCCACAATTATTATGCCACCAATAATGATGAATGGAAGACATAAGCAGTTACACAGTAGTCGCAAAATAACTGTATAATGTCTCCCATTCAGGATGTCTCAAACGAGTACATAATTGATTTATGACATCGCATAATAACTTTATGATATCATATAATTGCTCTATGAAATGACACGATTGCTTTATGGCCCCACTATTGCCTTATGACGTCACAGTGATGCCACATTAATGATGTCACCCCAAAATAAAGAAATCAACTATGTGATATCCTAGACCAACTGGGACCTTGGCATAACCGATTGTCCCACACCTCACCCTAAAATGCCCCATTTATGATGCCAACAATTATGATGCATGTAAAACATAAGAAGTCACAAACTATGTCGCAAAGGATCTCTATAATGTCTCCCATACATGACGTCATAAATGCCGCACATAATTGCAGTATGGCATCACATAATCCCTTTATGTCGTCTCAAAATTTCTCTATGACATCACATGATTCCTTTATAACACCACAATTGCTTTATGACATCACAATTATGCCGCATTTATGACGTCACCCAATTATGACATCATGACCTTTGTGACATGCTATAGAAACTTGACCATTGGCAATACCATTATTCCACAACTCAGCCCTATAACATACCCCATTTATTATGCCACCAATTATGACGCATGGAAGACATAACCAGTACCCACTAATCACAATATATGCGGTATAATGTGTCCCATGCAGGACTTCACATACGAGGCACATAATGGCTTTATGACATCTCATAATAGCTTTATCACTTCACATAATTGTTCTATGACGTCGCAGGTTTGCTTTATGGCATCACAATTGCCTTAGGACGTCACAATTATGCCACATTTATGACATCACCCAACTATGAAGACATCCACTATTTGACATCCTTGACAAAATGGACCGTTGGCATAACCCATTGTCCCACATCTTTCCCTAAGTTGCCCCATTTATGATGCCAACAATTATGATGCATTTAAGTTATCAGAAGTCACCCACTATGTCACAAAGGAGCTGTCTAAAGTCTCCCATTGATGACATCACAAACGCGGCACACAATTGCTTTATGGCATCACGTAATTCCTTTATGCTGTCAAAGAATTTCTGTATGACGTCATATGATTGCTTTTTGACATCACCATTGCTTTAGGAGTCAGCAATTTTACCACATTTATGACTTCATCCATCTCTGAATCATCGCCTTTTTGACATGGTAGACAAACTAGACTTTGGCATAGCCATTGTCCCACACTTTAGCATTTTAACGTGCCCCATTTAGGGTGCTAACAATTATGATGCAGTTAACTCAAGAGAAGTCACCCACTAGGTCGAAAAGGAGCTGTATTTTGTCTCCCATTCATGACGTCACGTCACAAACGCATCATAATTGCTTTATGGCATCACATAATCCCTTTTTGTCGTCACAAAATTTCCCAATGATGTTCACATGATTTCTTTACGACATCACTAATGCTTTATGACGTGGACAAGTATGCCGCATTTATGATGTCAACCAATTATGACGTCATAACCTTTGTGACATGCTATAGAAACTTAACCTTTGCCAATACCCATTATTCCTCAATGTAGGCAGATAACGTGCCACAATTATTATGCCACCAATTATGATGAATGGAAGACATAAGCAGTTACACACTAGTCGCAAAATAGCTGATAATGTCTCCCATTCAGGACATCACAAATGAGCACATCATAGTTTTTTGACATCGCATAATAGCTTTATGATATCACATAATTGCTCTATGATGTGACACAATTGCTTTATGACCCCACAATTGCCTTATGACGTCACAATGATGCCACATTTATGCCGTCACCCAACTATGAAGACATCAACTATGTGACATCCTAGACAACCTGGGCCGTTGGCATAACCCATTGTCCCACACCTTACCCTAAGATGCCCTATTTAGAATGCCAACAATTATGATACATGTAAGACATAAGAAGTCTCCCACTATGTCGCAAAGGAGCTCTATAATGTCTCCCATTCATGATGTCATAAACGCTGCATATAATTGCTGTGTGACATCACATAATTCATTTATGCTGTCACAAAATTTCTCTATGACGTCACATTATTGCTTTAGGACACCACAATTGCTTTATGACAACACGAATATGCCGCATTTATCACGTCACCCAATTATGGCGTCATGACCTATGTGACCTGTTATAGAAACTTGACTTTTGGCAATACCCATTATTCCACAACGTAGCCAGATAAGGTGCCACATTGATGGTGCCAAAAATGATAACGAATGTAAGACTTAAGAAGTCACCCTCTATGTCGAAAAGGCGCTGGAATTATCTCTATGACGTCACATGATTGCTTAATGATATCACCATTGTTTGATGACATCAACAAATACGCCACATTTATGACTTCATCCAACTATGAAGTCATCTCTTTTGTGACATGGTAGACACACTAGATTTGGCATAAACCATTGGCCAAACCTTAGCCTTATAACTTGCCCAAATTATGATTCCAAAACTTATGACATATGTAAGCCATAAGCAGTTAGCCACTATGTCACCTAGTAGCTGTATATTCTCTCGCAATTCTCAGGTCACAAACGCAGCACACAATTTATTTATGACGTCACATAATTGCTCTATGACATCACACGATTCCTTTTTGGCACTACAATTGCCTTATGACGTCACAATGATGCCACATTTATGATGTAACCAACTATGAAGACATCAACTATGTGACATCCTAGACAAACTGGACTTTTGGCATAACCCATTGTCCCACACCTGAACCTTAGATTCCCCATTTATGATGCCAACAATTATGATGCATGTAAGACAAAAGAAGTCACCCACTCTGTCGCAAAGAAGCTCTATAATATCTCCCATTCATGTTGTCATAAATGCCTCATATAATTGCTGTATGGCATCACATAATTCCTTTATGCCGTCACAAAATTTCTCTATAATGTCACTTGATTGCTTTATGACACCGCAATTGCTTTATGAGATCACAGTTATGCTGCAATTATGACGTCACCAAGTTTTGAGGTCATGACTTTTGTGACATGCTAAAGAAACTTGACCTTTGGCAATACCCATTATTCCACAACGTAGTCAGATAACGTGCCACATTGATGATGCCAAAAATGATAATGAATGTAGGACTTAAGAATCACCCTCTATGTCGCAAAGTCACTGGAAATTTCTCTATGATGTCACATGATTGTTTTATGACATCACCATTGCTTGATGACATAACCAAGTAAGCCACATTTATGATTTAATACAACAATGTAGTCATCACGTTTGCGACATGGTACACAAACTAGATTTTGGCAAAACCTATTGTCACACACCTTAGCCTTATAACGTGCCCCATTTATGATGCCAAAACTTATAACGAACATAAGACATAAGCAGTTAGCCACTATGTCACATAGTAGCTGTATATTCTCTCCCATTCCTCACGTCACAAACGCAGCACACAATGGCTTTATGACATCGCACAATAGCTTTATGATCACATAATTGCCCTATGATGTCACACGATTGCTTTATGACACCACAATTGCTCTATGATGTCACAATGATGCCATATTAATGACGTCATCCAACTATGAAGACATCAACTATGTGACATTCTAGACAAACTGGCCCGTTGGCATAAACCATTGTCCCACACCTTACCCTAAGATGCCCCATTTAGGATGACAACAATTACGATACATGTAAGACATATGAAGTCACCCAGTATGTCGCAAAGGTGTTGTATAATATCTCCCATTCATGACGTCATAAACGCGGCACATAATTGCTCTATGGCATCACATAATTCCTTTATGTCGTCACAAAATTTCTCTATGGCCTCACACAATCGATTTAAGACACCTCAATTGTTTTATGACATCACAATTAAGCCGCATTTATGATGTTAGCCAGTTATGACGTCATGACTTTGTGACATGCTGTAGAAACATGAGCTTTGGCAATACCCATTATTCCACAATGTAGTCTGATAACGTGCCACATTGATGATGCCAAAAATGATAACAAATGTAAGACTTATGAAGTCACCCCCTATGTCGTAAAATTTCTGGAAATTTCTCTACGACGTCACATATTTGCTTTATGACATCAACATTGCTTGATGACATAACCAAGTATGCCACATTTATGACTTTATCCAACTATCAAGTCATCACTTTTGTGACATGCTACACAAACTAGATTTTGGTATAACACATTGTCCCACACCTTAGCCTTTTAACATGCCCCATTTATGATGCCAAAACTTATAACGAATGTAAGACATAAGCAGTTAGCCAGTATGTCACATAGTAGCAGTATATCCTCTCCCATGCATTGTGTCACGAAAGCAGCTCACAGGTGTTGTATGATATCACACATTAGCTTTATGACATCACATAATTACTCTATGATGTCACATGATTGTTTTATGACACCACAATTGCTCTATGACCTCACAATGATGCCACATTTATGACGTCATCCAACTATGAAGACATCAACTATGTGACATCCAAGACACACTGGACCGTTGCCATAACCCATTGTTCCACACCTGACCCTAAGATGCCCCATTTTTGATGCCTCCAATTATGATGCATTTAAGACATAAGAAGTAACCCAATATGTCGCAAAGGAGCTGGATAATGTCTCCCATTCATGACGTCATAAACGCGGCACATAATTGCTGTATGGCATCACATAATTCCTTTATGTTGTCTAAAAATTTCTTTATGGCCTCACATGATTGCTTTATGACACCACAGTAGCTTTATGATGTCACCCAATTATGACGTCATGACTTTTGTGAAATGCTATAGAAACTTGACCTTTGGCAATATCCATTATTTCACAACGTAGCCAGATAACGGGCCACATTGATGATGCCAAAAATGAGAACGAATGTAAGACTTAAGAAGTCACCCTCTATGTCTCAAAGGCGCTGGAAATTTCATTGTGACGTCACATGATTGCTTTATGACATCACCATTGCTTTTGGACGTCACCAAATACTCCACATTTATGACTTCATCCAACTATGAAGTCATCTCTTTTGTGTCATGGTAGACACACTAGATTTGGCATAAACCATTGTCCCACACCTTAGCCTTATAACGTGCACTGTTTATGATGCCAAAATTTATGACATATGTAAGACATAAGCAGTTAGCCACTACGTCACATAGTAGCTGCATTTCCCACCATTCCTGACATCACAATCGCTGCACATAATTGCTTAATGACATCACATAATTGCTCTATGATGTCACATGATTGCTTTATGGCCCGACTATTGCCTTATGACTTCTTAATGATGACATTTTATGACGTCACCCAACTATGAAGACATCACCTATGGGTCATCCTAGAAAAACTGGGCCGTTGGCATAATCCATTGTCCCACACCATACCCTAAGATGCCCCATTTATAATGTCAACGATTATGATGCATGTAAGACAAAAGAAGTCACCCACTGTGTCACAACAGAGCTCTATAATGTCTCCCATTCATGATGCCATAAACGCCGCATATAATTGCTGTATGGCATCATATAATTCATTTATGCCGTCACAAAATTTCTCTATAATGTCACTTGATTGCTTTATGACACCGCAATTGCTTTATGAGATCACAGTTATGCTGCATTTATGACGTCACCCAGTTATGAGGTCATGACTTTTGTGACATGCTTAAGAAACTTGACCTTTGGCAATACCCATTATTCCACAACGTAGTCAGATAACGTGCCACATTGATGATGCCAAAAATGATAACGAATGTAGGACTTAAGAATCACCCTCTATGTCGCAAAGTCACTGGAAATTTCTCTGTGATGTCACATGATTGTTTTATGACATCACCATTGCTTGATGACATAACCAAGTATGCCACATTTATGATTTAATCCAACAATGAAGTCATCACGTTTGTGACATGGTACACAAACTAGATTTTGGCAAAACCCATTGTCACACACCTTAGCCTTATAACGTGCCCCATTTATGATGCCAAAACTTCTAATGAATATAAGACATAAGCAGTTAGCCACTATGTCACACAGTAGCTGTATATTCTCTCCCATTCGTCACATCATAAACGCTGCACACAATTGCTTTACAACATCGCACAATTGCTTTGTGACACCACATAATTTCTCTATGACGTCACACGATTGCTTTATGACAACACAATTGCTCTATGATGTCACAATGATGCCATATTTATGACGTCATCCAACTATGAAGACATCAACTACGTGACATTTTAGACAAACTGGCCCGTTGGCTAAACCCATTGTCCCACACCTTACCCTAAGATGCCCCATTTAGGATGCCAACAATTATGATGCATTTAAGACATATGAAGTTACCCAGTATGTCTCAAAGGTGTTGTATAATGTCTCCCATTCATGACGTCATAAACGCGGCACCTAATTGCTCTATGGCATCACATAATTCCTTTATGTCGTCAGAAAATTTTTCTATGGCATCCCATGATTGCTTTATGACACCACAATTGCTTTAAGACGTCACAAATATGCCGCATTTATGACGTCACCCAGTTATGGCGTCATGACTTTTGTGACATGCTATGGAAACTTCAATTTTGGCAATACCCTTTATTCCACAATGTAGTCAGATAACATGCCACATTGATGATGCCAGAAATGAGAACGAATATAAGACTTAAAAAGTCACCCTCGCGGGAAGATGGCGTTGGAGTAACACATACCAGAGGGACTCCACAGAATCCAGCCCAGGAGAGTTGCTCAGACAGAAATTCGATGCCACTGGATCGCAGGAGGTGCATCATAAAGATAAGTAGGCTCAGATCCTCGGGGTTTTGAGGGGCTGGGGGCTTTTGGCTTACCTCAGTGGAAGCCGGCTGGGGCTCGACCCTAGCCTAGCCGCTGTTTCTGCCCAAGCTGGGACCATTTGGTGCCTGTAGCAGGGCTTGGCTTCGGCACAGCCACAGTTTTCCCCTGCCTGCCTAAGGGCAGGGACAGTTGTCCTTGAGGCTCCACCGGCAGGAATTGGTGTTCAGCTGCATTGTTGCTTCTGTTTGCGTCTCTGCTCTATATTCCCACGCAGCCTTGGAGGGCTGTGCAGGGGCTTTTTTAGGGCACAGCCACTGCTTGCTGCGCCGCGTGGGCTGAGCAGGGACTGAACCCAAACCCCTACAGCTCCATAGGCAGGGAACAAGCTTCAGCTACACTGCGGTGCCGGTTAACATCTCTGCTCTCTGTACCCCCACTTCTCTGGGGGCTGCTCAGCAGCTTTCTTGTGACTCTTCTTGGGGCTCAGCTGCGGATTGCCGCTGGGGATTAGGGCAGGGAGTGGGCCCTTGCAGGTCCACAGGCAGGGAGTGGGACTCAGCTGCATAGTTGCTTTTCCTTCTATGGCTTCCCTGTACCCCGGCACAGTCCAGTCTCACTGTTTAATTTTGCTCCCCCTCTTGTTCCTGAACTGCTCTCTCACACTCCATTGCAGACTTACGGGACAGTCCCATTGCCCTAGGGCATTTGCGCCTGGGCCACACCCAGCTAGGTGAGCTCCACCCTGCATAGATAGCCCAAGGCTAGGGAAAGGCCTGCTTGCTCTCCAGGGGATACTCCTCTGACTCCTCACCAGAGAGTTCCTGCCTGTGTACCTGGGGACATAAGGCAGCTCAGCCAACACTTATCAATATTCAAACCAATAGCAGGAACTTCAGCCCAGCCCCTGCAACACTGGGGCAGGCAGCCGACCTGCCATCTCTGGCATTTCCCTGATAGGGAAGCCACAGAAAGATAAATTGGTAGGTTAATAACCTAGCAAAATCAACTGTAGGCAATTCGAAGAAGCATTCCTATAAGTCTCCCAGAGAGAGACTAGAAAATGGCACCTGGTCCCTCAAAAACAATTCAACGCAAACAGCCATCAGCCCCAACGACCTCAACGAAAAAACAGGAGAAACAAAAGACAAAGGCAGAAGATGTGCTGAACATAGCAACATACATAGAAGAAGCAGACATTGAGAAGCCATACAAAGAAACTCTCAGAATGCTGCTTGGAGTCATGCAGGATATGAAGGAAACAATACAGAAAAAGGATGAAACGATAGAGGAGATAAAAGCCATACACCAAAGGGAAATACAGGAGCTTAGGGAGGAAATAACGAAAAACAATAGCAAAATCATGTTCCTTGAGAATCGACTGGAGGAATCAGAGAACCGCATCAGTGTCTTGGAGGACAACCAAGCAGACTTTAATAAACGTGAACAAAAATCTAATAAGAGCATCAGAGAAGCCGAAGAAAACCTAAGAGCTATGTCTGATGCTATGAAGAGGAACAACATTAGAATTATTGGCCTACCGGAGGAAGACACAACAAAGAAGTCATCTGCAACAGTAGCGAGAGAATTCTTGGAGGAAAACTTCCCCAGCCTAATGAATGAAAACCAAGCAACCATCCAGGAGGCTGAAAGAACACCAGCACGACGGGACCCCAAGAAGAAATCACCAAGGCACATAATAGTTAAACTATCCAACTTTGATGAAAAGGAGAAAATCATGTGAGCAGCTAGGGCAAAAAAAAACAATCACATATAAAGGTCACCACATAAGGATATGTTCAGACCTATCAGCAGAAACTATGAAAAAAAGGAGAGAGTGGATTAACATATTCCAAAAGTTGAAGGAAAACAACGCAAATCCAAGAATACTCTACCCAGCCAAATTATCGATAAGATCGATGGAGAAGTAAAAGTCTTCCCAGACAAGGAAAAATTCAAAAAATACGTTACAACAAACCCAGCCTTACAAAAGATCCTCGCTGACTCAGTATGGGCAGAAGAACAACACTCACCAAGCACAAATATGAGACCAACACATAGAACAACTTCACCCAGACCACAACAAAGAGAAAACAGGCCCCAAGATAGAAATGGCTTAAGGATGGAAAGAAATCAAGAATGAAACACACACAAAACACATACTAATGATAAAAGAAAGTAGGAAAACTCCCAACGCAAAAGGTATAAAATGGCATCACAGAGTCCGCACATTGAGATAATAACCCTGAATATCAATGGCCTGAACTCAGGTATTAAAAGACTGAGACTAGCAGAATGGCTTAGAAAACACAACCCATCAATTTGCTGCCTACAGGAGACACATCTCAAGGCTACAGACAAAAATAGGCTAAGAATCAAAGGCTGGAGTAGGACCTACCAAGCAAACAGCAATACAAAAAAAAAAAAAGCAGGGGTTGCAATCCTTATCTCGGATAAAATTGACCTCAAAGTGCATACCATAAAAAGAGATAAGGAGGGACACTATATAATGCTCAAGGGAATCATAGACAATGAACCACTAAGCATTGTAAACATATATTCCCCGAATGAGAGACCAGCTCAATATGTCAACCAAACACTCCAAAAGATTAAGAAAGAAATCACAGACTCGACAATTATAGTGGCGACTTCAACACACCACTCACTGAGAAAGATAGATCACAGGGAAAGAAACTCAACAAGGAGACTAGGGAGCTAATCTTCACAATTAGACAATTTGACTTAATAGTTATTTACAGAGCTTTTCATCCAAATATAAAAAATTTCACATGCTTTTCAAGTCCCCATGGCACATATTCGAAGATAGACCACATGCTGGGGCATAAGGCAAATCTACATAAATTTAAGCACATTGAAATAATACAGACCTCTCTCTCTGACCACTGTGCCATAAGACTGGAAATCAACAAAAAGAAGACAAAGAAAATAAGAGCAAATAATTGGAGAATGAATAACTCTCTACTGCAAAAGGAGTGCATACTGGTGCAGATCAGAGATGAAATCAGGAAATTTCTAGAAACCAATGAAAATGAGCACACGACATACCAAAACTTATGGGACACAGCAAAGGCAGTCATCAGAGGAAGGTTCATAGCAATATAAGCACATCTAAGAAAGGAAGAGAGAATCATGATGGATACGCTGACACAAAATTTACAAAAACTAGAGCAGAGTCAGCAGGACAACCCTACTAATAGCAAAAGAAAAGAAACTATAAAAATCAGGGCTGAGATTCAGGAGAGGGAATATAAAAAAACTATGGAAAAAATTAATATCGCTAAAAGTTGGTTCTTTGAAAGGATAAACAGGATCGATAGACCATTGGCAAACCTAACCAAAGAAAGGAGGGAACAAATCTCAATAGCAAGAATAAGGGAAGAAAGAGGGGTCATCACAACAGACCCTAATGAAATCAAAAGGATAGTTACACAGTACTATGAAGGATTGTACTCCAATGAATTCAATAATTTGGAAGACATGGACAAATTCCTGGAAAAACAATCCCTCCCTAGACTATCCTCGGCGGACATCAAGAATCTCAACAGACCCATAGCAATAGAAGAAATAATAGAAAAGGTTATCAAGGGATTACCAACAAAAAAATCCCCTGGACCAGATGGCTACACTGGAGAATTCTACCAAGCATTCAGGGAAGAACTAATACCAATCCTACACAAACTTTTCCAGAACATAGAAAAAGATGGCAAACTCCCAAACTCCTTCTATGAAGCTAGTATAACTCTGATACCCAAACCGGGCAAGGATCCCACAAGAATCGAGAACTACAGACCTATATCCCTAATGAACATTGATGCAAAAATCCTTAACAAAATACTAGCCAACAGAATACAAAAGTATATAAAACAAATAATTCACCATGCCCAAGTGGGATTCATACCAGGGATGCAGGGATGGTTCAACATACGAAAGACCATTAGTATTATACGTCACATTGACATGAAAAAGTATAAGAATCACATGATTATATCAATAGACGCAGAAAAAGCATTCGACAACATCCAACACCAATTCCTGTTTAAGACACTACCGAAGATAGGAATGGAAGGAAAGTTCCTCAAGACAATACAAGCTATATATGAAAAACCAACAGCCAAAGTGGTAGTCAATGGAGAAATGACTAACACAATCCCACTGATAAAGGGGACCAGACAAGGATGCCCCTTGTCCCCACTCCTATTTAATATCATACTGGAGGTTTTAGCTAACAGCATAGGGCAAAGAAGTGACATCAAAGGTATACGTCTGGGAAGGAAGAGGTGAAACTATCGTTATTTGAAGATGATATGATTCTATATATGGAAAATCCCAAAAGTTCCACAAGGGGAGTACTGGAAGCAATAGAGGAGTTTGGCAGAGTGGCAGGATACAAGATCAACAAACAGAAGTCCATTGGACTGTTATACACATCAGATAAGACCACAGAAGAAGAGATCAAAAAGGTGGTACCCTTCACAATAGCCAAACACAAATTCAAATATCTAGGGATACACCTGACTAAAAAAACAAAAGATCTATATAAGGAAAACTATAGAACACTATTACAAGAAACCAAGAGCGATCTCAACAAATGGAAGAATATTCCATGCTCTTGGATTGGGAGACTTAATATAGTTAAGATGTCAGTTCTGCCAAAAGCACTATATAAGTTTAATGCCATCCTGATACAATTACCATCATCTTTCTTCAAAGAAATGGAAAAACTGATTACCAACTTCATATGGAGAGGGAAGAAACCCAGAATTAGCAGAGAACTCCTCAAGAAGGACACCGTGGGAGGGCTTGCTTTACCTGACTTTGGCACACACTATGCAGCCACAGTTCTCAAAACTGCATGGTATTGGTACAATGACAGATACTCAGACCAATGGAAAAGAACTTTAAACGCAGAAATAAAAGCATCAGCATACACTAAGCTGATCTTTGATAAGGGCCCCAAATATATCAAATGGGAAGCCAATGCCCTCTTTAACAAGTGGTGCTGGAAAAAATGGATATCCACATGCAGAAAAATGAAGCAAGACCCTTATCTCACTCCATGCACAAGAATAAACTCAAGGTGGATCACAGATCTTGAAGTTAAACCCCAAACTATTAGGGCCATCAATGAGGGAATTGGGACCAACTTGAGAACTTTGGCGCAGGGAATACACAGGCTATCAGAAATAGGGAAGGACACAAACACAGAGGAGGCACAAATAGACAAATGGGATATACTGAAGATAAAACACATGTGTACATCTAAAGAATTCACCAAGAGAGTAATAAGAGATTCCACAGACTGGGAAAACATCTTTAGCAATGACACATCAGACAAAGGCCTCATTACTAAAATCTACAATACTCTGCTAGCTTCCAAAAAGAAAAAAAAAACAATAGCCCACTTGAAAGGTGGGCAAAGGACTTTAACAGAAATTTTACAGGGACAGAAATCTGAATGGCCAACAAACATATGAGAAAATGTTCCCGATCTTTAGCCATAAGAGAAATGCAAATTAAAACAACAATGAGGTACCACCTGACACCCTCAAAGGTAGCCCAATTCAAAAAATCAGAAAGCAACAAGTGTTGGAGGGGCTGTGGGGAGACAGGAACTCTCATCCACTGCTGGTGGGCCTGTAAGTATGTACAGCCACTATGGAAATCAATCTGGCGATACCTAAAACAGATGGAAATAGAGTTACCATATGACCCAGCAATTCCCCTACTGGGCATATACCCAGAAGAGGCAAGGAACAAACCAAGACAAGACATCTGTGCTCCAATGTTCCTTGCGGCACAGATCACAATTGCAAGGAGTTGGAAGCAACCCAAATTTCCATCAACTGACGATTGGATTAAAAAACTGTGGTATATACATACAGTGGAGTACTACGCATCACTAAAAAGCAATGATGAACGTATGAGGCACATAGCAGCATGGGAAGAACTGGAGGAAATCATGCTAAGTGAATTAAGTCAGGCACAAAAGGACAAGTACAACATGAGCCCACTGAGGTAAGTATTAAAAAAAATTAAATTAAAAAAAATTTTAATACAAAAGTGGCATAGGGGAAAAAGCTACTGTATACAAACATTTCTGGGGTGAAGACTGTGTAGTATGGCAGAGACTAGATCAAAACCAGGGATGCACATGGTAGACAACAGTGGAGGAGGTGGGGAAAGGAAAATAAAAGGATGAATATAAGGAAGAAAAGGGAAGTGGGGGCATGGGGCACTAATCCACCCAAGGGGAGCGTATTGTTTATATTTCCACAGGGAAAGTGGGACCAGACTTCAACCCAGTGCCGCAAGGTGTGAATGCAATATCCCGGCGTGGAGTAGGGCCCAGCACCAAAAATTAAGTGGATTCCTGCCCCTCCCCCGAAAAGAATTGGTTTCAAAGGATGACATTGATTCTGCAGCTCCGGGAGATGGACATATCTGATCAGAGCACACGGGAGCAGATGAAGGGGCAGGAGGAGACAGTGGAACACAACCTGGCCCACGAGGCCGTGAGGATGATGTTCCTGAGTAGAGCAGCCAGTCCACAGAGAGAACAACATGGCTGGCCCTACTATGAGACATGATGCCCCTCAGTGACTAAGGGCGATACAGGGGACAGCACCAGAGACACAGTGTGGGAATTGCACCTGACCTGATCCCACCACACCGAGGCAAATCACTGGGGGAGTGCAGCGGAACAGCAAGGGAATGGAGTGGCAAGGTCCCCAGGGAATGCTGAAAGTGGACTTTGGGGCCAGGGCGTGGTGCCCCAACAGACTGGACTGGAAAACGCTCCTAAGGGCCAGCAAATGATCCTTGAACGAACTACAAGCCTTTCTTTTGTGAAGTGTTTTGTTTTCTTCTTTGTCAGTGGTTTGTTTTTGTTGTTTTATTGTCTGGTTGAATACTGTTGCTTTGTTTTCCTCTGTCTTGTTTTCGTGCATGTTAGTGTCTCCACAGGTCTGTCTGAATAGGACAGGCTGGATGAACTATCTGGAGGAAAAAACAATAGGACAGACAGTTCTGGGGGGACAGACAGATTCGGGTGGGGGAGGGGGAGGAGGGTAAGGAAGTGGTGTTAATAAACACAGGGACAAGGGAACAACATGGTACCCAAAATGGTAGTGAGGGGGGAGTGACAGGCCTAATGGGGAACGATCAAGGGTAAGGTTGCGTAGAGAAGAGGTATAGCTGTAGCCCAGGTGGGGACGGAGCATGGTGGTGGGGCAGGAGGAAAGTCAAGGGAGAGGGAGGAAGGAGCTGGGAGTCAAGGGGCATTTATGGAGGTCTAGACAAAGACGTGTACATGCAAACATATATATGAGGACGGGGAAATATATCTAAATGTCTACATTTATAGGTCTAATATTAAGGTGGCGGATGGACCTTGGGCCTCTACTCAAGCACTCCCTCAATGCATGAATACTTTCGTTTATTAAATTGGTACTCTATGGTGCTCACTCTCCCAACACAACTGCTGAAGCCAAAGTGGGTGAACAAGTAAATGTGGTGAAGAAAGCTGATGGTGCCCGGCTATCAAAAGAGATAGTGACTGGGGTCTTAAAGGCTTGAAGATAAAAAAGCGGCCATCTAGCTCAGAAGCAACAAAGCCCACATGGAAGGACACACCAGCCTGAGTGAGCGAGTGATCCCAAAGGGATCAGTTATCAGGCATCAAAGAACAAAAAATCATCATATCATTGGCTGCACACCTCCATGATAGGATCGCTGAAGACAAATGGGTGCATAAGCAAATGTGGTGAAGAAAGCTGATGGTGCCCGGCTATCAAAAGAGATAGTGTCTGGGGTCTTAAAGGCTTGAATATAAACAAGCGGCCATCTAGCTCAGAAGCAAAAAAGCCCACATGGAAGAAGCACACCAGCCAGTGCGATCACGAGGTGCCAAAGGGACCAGGTATAAGGCATCATGCAAAAAAAAAAAAAGAATATGCATATATATATATACCACATTGAATGAAGGGGGAAGTGCAGAGGGGAGACCCAAGGCCCAAGTGTTGGCCACTGGAGATACCCTCATAGAGGGGTTTAGGAGAGGATATGGGTCAGTCAGGGTGCAAGGTAGTACCGACGAAGAGCACAGCTTTCCCCCAGATCCTAGATGCTTCCTTCCCCCAACTACCATGATCTGAATTCTACCTTGCAGGGCTGGATAGGGCAGAGGTTGTACACTGGTACATATGAGGGCTGGAGGCACAGGGAATCCAGGGTGGATGATACCTTCAGGACCAAGGGTGTGAGGGGCGATGCTGGGAGAGTGGAGGGTGAGTGGGTTGGAAAGGGGGAACTTATTACAGGGATCCACATGTGACATCCTCCCTGGGAGAGGGACAGCAGAGAAGGGGGGGAAGGGAGACTCCGGATAGAGCAAGATATGACAAAATAACGATGTATAAATTACAAAGGGCACATGAGGGAGGGGGGAGTGGGGAGGGGAAGAGGAACTGATGCAAAGGGCTTAAGTGGAGAGCAAATGCTTTGAGAATGATTGGGGCGGGGAATGTATGGATGTGCTTTATACAATTGATGTATGTATATGTATGGATTGTGATAAGAGTTGTATGAGTCCCTAATAAAATGTAAAAAAAGAAAAGGGAAAAGAAAGAAAGAAAAGAAAATTATTAGGGCAAGGAATGTACAGATGTGCTTTATATAATTGATGTATGTATATGTATGGACTGTGATAAGAGTTGTATGAGCCCCTAATAAAACGTTTAAAACAAAAACAAACCAAAAAAAGTCACCCTCTATGTCGCAAACTCGCGGGAAATTTCCTATGACGTCACATGATTGCTTAATGACAACACCATTGCTTAATGACATCACCAAATACGCCACATTTATGACTTCATCCAACTATGAAGTCATCTCTTTTGTGTCATGGAAGACACACTAGATTTGGCATAAACCATTGTCCCACACCTTAGCCTTATAACGTGCTCCATTTATGATGCCAAAACTTATGATATATGTTAGATATAAGCAGTTAGCCACTATGTCACATAGTAGCTGTATTACCCCCCCCATTCCTGACATCACAAACGCTGCACATTATTGCTTAATGACATCATATAATTGTTCTATGACGTCACACGATTGTTTTATGGCCCAAAATTTGCCTTATGACTTCTCAATGATGCCACATTTATGACGTCACCCAACTATGAAGACATCAACTATGTGACATCCTAGACAAACTGGGCCTTTGGCATAACCCATTGTCCCACACCTTACCCTAAGATGCCTCATTTATAATGCCAACAATTATGATGCATGTAAGACAAAAGAAGTCACCCACTGTTTCACTAAGGAGCTCTATAATGTCTCCCATTCATGATGTTATAAACGCCGCATATAATTGCTGTATGTCATCATATAATTCCTTTATGTCCTCAAAAATTTTTTCTATGGCATGACATGATTGCTTTATGACACCACAATTGCTTTATGACGTCACAATTATACCGCATTTATGACGTCAGCCAGTTATGACGTCCTGACTTTTGTGACATGCTAAAGAAACTTGACTTTTGGCAATACCCATTATTCCACAACATAGTCAGATAACGTGCCAAAAATGATAACGAATGTAAGATTTAAGAAGTCACCCCCTATGTCACAAACTCGCTGGAAATTTCTCTATGACGTCACATGATTGCTTAATGACATCATCATCGCTTGATGACATCACCAAGTACGCCACATTTATGACTTCATCCAACTATTAAGTCATCAGTTTTGTGATATGGTAGACACACTAGATTTGCCATGAACCATTGTCGCACACCTTAGCCTTATAACATGCCAATTTATGATGCCAAAACTTTTGACATATGTAATACGTAAGCAGTTAGCCACTATGTCACATGGTAGCTGTATTTTCTCTCCCATATATGACGTCAGTAACGCCACACATAATTGCTTTATGATATAGCACAATAGCTTTATGACACTACATAATTGCTCTATGACAACACACGATTGCTTTTTGGCACCACAATGGCCTTATGATGTCACAATGTTGCCACATTTAGATGTCACCCAACTATGAAGACGTCAACTATGTGACATCCTAGACAAACTGGACTTTTGGCATATCCCATTGTCCCACACCTTAACCTAAGAGGCCCCATTCATGATGCCAACAATTATGATGCATGTAAGATATAAGAAGTCACCCACTATGTTGCAAAGGAGTTGTATAATGCCTACCATTCATGACGTCATAAACGCCTCACATAATTGCTGTATGGCATCAAATAATTCCTTTATGTCCTCACAAAATTTCTCTATGACGTCTCATGATTGCTTTATGACACCACAATTGCTAAATGATGTCCCAAATATACCGCATTTATGATGTCAACCAATTATGTCTTCATGACCTTTGTGACATGTTACAGAAACTTGACCTATGGCAATACCCATTATTCCACACCTTCACCAGATAACATGCCACAATTATTATGCCACCAATTATGACGAATGAAAGACACAAGCAGTTACCCACTAGTCGCAAAATAGCTGTATAATGTCTCCCATTAGGACGTCACAAATGAGCACATAATTGCTTTATGACATCGCATAATACCTTTATGACATCACATAATTTCTCTATGATGTCACAGAATTGCTTTATGGCTCCACAATTGCCTTATGACGTCACAATGTTGCCGCATTTATGACATCACCCAACTAAGAAGACATCATCTATTTTACATCCTAGACAAACTGGGCCATTGGCATAACCCATTGTCCCACACCTTACCCTAAGGTGCCCCATTTATGATGCGAAAAATTATGATGCATGTAAGACATAAGAAGTCACCCACTATGTCGCATAGGAGCTCTACAATGTCACCCATTCATGATGTCATAAACGTCGCATATAATTGCTGTATGGCATCACATAATTCCTTTTTGCCGTCACAAAATTTCTCTATGACATCACATGATTGCTTTATGACACCACAATTGCTTTATGACATCATCAAGTACGGCACATTTATGACTCTATCCAACTATGAAGTAATCAATTTTGTGACATGGTAGACCCATTAGATTTTGGCATAAAACATTGTCCCACACCTTAGCCTTATAACGTGCCCCATTTAGGATGCCAAAATTTATGACATATGTAAGACATAAGCAGTTAGCAACTATGCCACATTGTAGCTGTATTTTCTCTCCCATTCATAAAGTCACAAACGCCGCACATAATTGCTTTATGACATCGCACAATAGCTTTATGACATCTTATAATTGCTCTATGACGTTACATGATTGCTTTATGGCACCACAATTGCCTTATGACATCACAATTATGCCACGTCTATTATGTCACCCAAAAATGAAGACATCAACGATGTTATATCCTGGACAAACTGGGCCGTTGGCATAACCCATTGTCCCACACCTCATCCTAGGATGCCCCATTTATGGTGCCAACAATTATGATGCATGTAACATATAAGAAGTCACCCACTATTTTGCAAAGGAATTGTATAATGCCTCCCATGATGTCATACACACCCCACATAATTGTTTTATGGCATCACATAATTCCTTTTTGTCATCACAAAATTTCTCTATGATGTGCCATGATTGCTTTATGACACCACAATTGTTTATGATGTCACAAATATGCGGCATGTATGATGTGAAACAACTATGACTTCATGACCTTTGTGGCATGTTATAGAATATTGACTTTTGGCAATACCCATTATTCTACACCTTTGTACAAAACATGCCACAATTATTATGCCACCAATTATGACGAATGAAAGACACAAGCAGTTAGCCACTAGTCATAAAATAGCTGTATAATGTCTCCCATTCTGGACCTCACAAACAAGGACATAATACCTTTTTGACATCACATTATTGCTCTATTATGTCACAATGATGCCACATTTAAGACGTCACACAACTATGAAGATATCAACTATTTGACATCCTACACAAACTGTGCTGTGGCATAACCCATTGTCACATACCTTACCTTAAGATGCCCCATTTATGATGCCAACAATTATGATGCATGTAAGACATAAAAAGTCACCCACTATGTCGCAAAGGAGCTCTACAATGTCTCCCATTCATGACGTCAAAAAGGCCGCATATAATTGCTGTATGGCATCACATAATTCCTTTATGCCGTCACAAAATTTCTCTATGATATCACATGATTGCTTTATGACACCACAATTGCTTTATGACATCAACAAGTACGCCACATTTATGACTTCCTCCAACTATGAAGTCGTCACTTTTGTGAAATTTTAGACATACTAGATTTTGGCATAAACCATTGTCCCACACCTCAGCCTTATAACGTGCCCCAATTATGATGCCAAACTTATGACATATGTAAGACATAAGCAGTTAGCCAGTATGTCACATAGTAGCTGTATTTTCTCTCCCATTCATGACGTCACATATGCCGCATATAATTTCTTTATAACATCGCACAATAGCTTTATTACATCACATAATTGCTCTATGACGTCACACAATTGCTTTATGGCACCACAATTGTCTTATGGCATCATAATGATGCCGCATTTATTACGTCACCAAACTATGAAGACATCAACTATGTGACATCCTAGACAAACTGGACATTTGGCATAACCCATTGTCCCACACCTTAACCTAAGATGCCCCATTTATGATGCCAACATTTATGATGCATGTAAGACATAAGAAGTCACCCACTATGTTGCAAAGGAGTTATATAATGCCGCCCATTCATGACTCATAAATGGCGCACATAATTGCTGTATGGCATCACATAATTCCTCTATGCCGTCACAAAATTTCTCTATGACGTCCCATGATTGCTTTATGGCACCAAAATTGCTTTATGATGTCACAAATATGCCGCATTTATGATGTCAACCAATTATGACTTCATGACCTTTGAGACATGTTATAGAATCTTCACCTTCGGCAATACCCATTATTCCACACCCCGCCGAATAATATGCCACAGTTATTATGCCACCAATTATGGCGAATAAAAGACACATGCAGTTACCCACTAGTCGCTAAATAGCTGTATAATGTCTCCCAATCAGGAAATCACAAATGAGCACATAATAGCTTTATGACATAACATAATTGCTCTATGACATCACACGATTGCTTTATGGCCTCACAATTGCCTTATGATGTCACAATGATGCCACATTTAGATGTCACCCAACTATGAAGGCATCAACTATTTGACATTCTAGACTAACTGTGCTGTTGGCATAACACATTGTCCCACACCTTACCCTAAGATGCCCCATTTATGATGAAAATTATAATGCATGTAAGACATAAGAAGTCACCCATTATGTCCAAAAGGAGCTCTATAATGTCTCCCATTTATGATGTGATAAACGCCGCATATAATTGCTGTATGGCATCACATAATTTCTTTATGTCGTCACAAAATTTCTCTATGACGTCACATGATTGCTGTACGACACCACAATTGCTTTATTACATCACAATTATGCCGCATTTATGACTTCATCCAACTATGAAGTTATCACTTTTGTGAAATGGTACACAAACTAGATTTTGGCATGACCCATTGTCCCACACCTTATCCTTATAACGTGCCCCATTTATGATGCCAAAACTTATAACGAAAGTAAGACATGAGCAGTTTGCCACTATGTCACATAGTAGCTGTATATTCTCTCCCATTCATCACGTCACAAATGCAGCACACAATTGCTTTATGACATCGCACAATAGCTTTATAACATCACATAATTGCTCTATGACGTCGCACGATTGTTTTATGACACCACAATTGCTCTATGATGTCACAATGATGCCACATTTATGACGTCATCGAACTATGAAGACATCAACTACGTGATATCCAAGACAAACTGGACCGTTGGCATAACCCATTGTCCCACACCTTACCCGAAGATGCACCATTTATGATGCCTACACTTAGGATGCATTTAAACCATAAGAAGTGACACAATATGTCTCAAAGGAGCTGTATATTGTCTCCCATTCATGACGTCATAAACGCGGCACATAATTGCTGTATGGCATCACATAATTCCTTTATGTCATCACAAAATTTCTCTATGACGTCACATGATTGCTTTATGACACCACAATTGCTTTATAACATCACAAATATGTCGCATTTATGATGTAACCCAATGATGACATCATGACCTTTGTGACATGCTTTAGAAACATGACCTTTGGCAATACCCATTATTCCAAAACTTAGCCCTATAACTTACCCCATTTATTATGCCACCAATTATGTAGGATGGAAGATATAAGCACTTACCCACTAGTCACAAAATAGCTATATAATGTCTCCCATTCAGGATATCACAAATGAGGCACATAATTGCTTTATGACATCACATAATAGCTTTATGACTTCACATACTTGTTCTATGATGTCGCAGGATTGCTTTATGACACCACAATTGCCTTAGGGCTTCACAATTTAGCCACATTTATGACATCACCCAATTATGAAGGCATCCACTATTTGATATCCTTGACAAAATGGACCATTGGCAAAACCCATTGTCCCACAACTTAGCCTTATAACGTGCCCCATTTATGATGCCCAAACTTGTGATGAATGTAAAACATAAGCAGTTAAGCGCTATGTCTCATAGTAGTTAAATATTGTCTCCCATTCATTACGTCACAAAGGAGCACATAATTGCTTTATGACATCGCATAATAGCTTTATGACATCACATAATTGCTCTATGATGTCACACGATTGCTTAATGGCCCCACAATTGCTTTTGACATCACAATGATGCCACATTTATGACGTCACCCAACTATGAAGACATCAACTATGTGACATCCCAGACAAACTGGGCCGTTGGCATAATGCATTGTCCCACACCTTACCCTAAGATGCCCCATTTATGATGCCAACAATTATGATACATGTAAGACATAAGAAGTCACCCACTATGTCGCAAAGGAGCTCTATAATGTCTCCCCTTCATGAAGTCATAAACGCCGCATATAATTGCTGTATGGCATCACATAATTCCTTTATGCCATCACAAAATTTTTCTAGGACGTCACATGATTGCTTTATGACACAGCAATTGCTTTATGACGTCACAATTATGCAGCATTTATGACATCACCCAGTTATGACATCATGACTTTTGTGACATGCTATAGAAACTTGACCTTTGGGAATACACATTATTCCACCACGTAGTCAGATAACATGCCACATTGATTATGCCAAAAATGATAACGAATGTAAGACTTAAGAAGTCAGCCTCTATGTCGCAAAGGCGCTGGAAATTTCTCTATGACATCACATGATTGCTTTATGACATCACCATAGCTTGATGACATAACCAAGTACGCCACGTTTATGACTTTACCCAACTATCAAGTCATCACTTTTGTGACATGGTACGCAAACTAGATTCTGGCATAACCCATTGTCACACACCTTATCCTTCGAACGTGCCCCATTTATGATGCCAAAATTATAACGAATGTAAGACATTAGCAGTTAGCCACTATGTCACATAGTAGCTGTATATTCTCTCCCATTCATCACGTCACAAACGCAGCACACAGTTGCTTTATGACATCGCACAGTAGCTTTATGACATCACATAATTGCTCTATGACGTCACATGATAGCTTTATGACACCAGAAGTGCTCTATGACATCACAATGATGCCACATTTATGGCGTCATCCAACTATGAAGACATCAACTATGTGACATCCAAGACAAACTGGACCGTTGGCATAAACCATTTACCCACACCTTACCCTGAGATGCCCCATTAATGATGCATCCACTTATGATGCATTTAAGACATAAGAAGTAACTCATATGTTGCATAGGAGTTGTATAATGCCTCCCATTCATGACGTCATAAACACCGCACATAATTGCTGTAGGGCATCACATAATTCCTTTATGTCTTCACAAAATTTCTCTATGGCGTCACAAATTGCTTTATGACACCACAATTGCTTTATGACGTCACAAAAATGCCACATTTATGATGTCACCCTGTTATGATGTCATGACTTTTGTGACATGCTATGGAAACTTCAATTTTAGCAATACCCATTTTTCCACAATGTAGTCAGATAACTTGCCACATTGATGATGCCAGAAATGAGAACAAATGTGAGACTTAAGAAGTCACCATCTATGTCTCAAAGGCGCTGGCAATTTCTCTATGACTTCACATGATTGCTTTATATCACCATTGCTTGAAGACATCACCATGTATGCCACATTTATGACTTCATCCAATTATGAAGTAATCACATTTGTGACATGGTAGACACACTAGATTTGACATAAAACATTGTCCCACACCTTATCCTTATAACATACCCCATTTATTTTATTTTATTTTTTATCTGGATTTCTTCATTTCAAAACTTCACCCTTTCCACCCGTGTCCTCCAGGCACAGCAGGCCAGCCCTCCCGTGTCCTGGTCCATGGCACAAGGTCCGCGGCCAGGCAGTCTCTGAGGAGTCTATGCGCAAATGCAGGGCTCACAGGACTCCAGGGAGAGCCGGAGCTCAAATCCCCTGGGGTGGAGGCTCCTCCATCAGCTGCCGCAGGTGAGAAGCTGCCTGGTCCAGTCTCAGTAGCTCCCTCTGGAGGGAAGACAGCCTTTGCTGGGTCTGTGTGTCTGCCTCCCGCTGTGACGAGGGCTGGCGGAGGAGACCTTCAAGTTGTTTCTGCAACTTGTGTCTCCGGGCAGCAACAGCGGTAGATGGGCCTGCGGGTACACCAGGCCCTGCAGCTCCATGAAGATCTGAACAGAGTCGCTGAGTGGGGCCTGGGCCCAGTCCAAGGGTGCTGCCTGGCCTGGGGAGAGGAGGCCCACAGGCCCGCATTAGGCCAGAGTGCCCAGGGGCTCCAGGAAAGCATGGAAGAAGTCCAGCTCACCTGGCTCCGAACTCTGCAGCAGCACTCAGGGCCACGCCTTGGTTAGCTGGTAGGTGGCCCGGAGAGCCCGCAGCGCCTGCACGGCCTCCTGTACCTGAGAAAAGCGCTGCTCCACCTGGCGCCAGTGCTCCAGGCTGTGCGCGCTGGGATAGGGGGCCACACTGATGCTGGGGGCAGCAGGGCCCCCTGAACATACCCCATTTATTATGCCAAAATGATAACGTATGTAGGACATAAGCAGTTAGCAACTATGTCACATAGTAGCTGTATTTTCTCTCCCATTCAGGACGTCACAAACGCCACACATAATTGCTTTATGACGTCGCACAATAGCTTTATGACATCACATAATCCCTCTATGACGTCATAGAATTGCTTTATGGCACCACAATTGCCTTATGACGTCTCAATGATGCCCCGTTTACGACGTCACGCAACAGTGAAGACATCAACTATGTGACATCCTAGACAAACTGGGCCTTTGGCATAATCCATTGTCCCATACCTTATCCTAAGATGCCCCATTTATTGTGCCAACAATTATCATGCATGTAAGACTTAAGATGTCACCCACTATGTCGCAAAGGAGCTCTATAATGTCTCCCTTTCATGATGTCATATATGCCGCTAATAATTGCTGTATGGCATCACATAATTCCTTTATGTCGTCACAAAATTTCTCTATGACATCCCTTGATTGCTTTATGACACCACAATTTCTTTATGATGTCACAAATATGCCGCATTTATGATGTCAATCAATTATGACCCCATGACCTTTGTGACATGTTCTAGAATAGTGACCTTTGGCAATACTCATTATTCCACAACGTAGTCAGATAAGGTGTCACATTGATGGCGCCAAAATGATAACGAATATAAGATTTAAGAAGTCACCATCTATGTCGCAAAGGCGCTGGAAATTTCACTATGACGTCACGTGATTGATTTATGACCTCACCATTGCTTGATGACTTCACCAATACGCCACAATTATGACTTTAACCATCTATGAAGTCATCAGTTTTGTGACATGGTAGACACACTAGATATTGGCATAACCCATTGTCCCACACCTTAGCCTTATAATGCTTCCCATTTATGATGCCAAAACTTATCATGAATGTAAGACATAAGCAGTTAGCCACTATGTCACATAGTAGCTGTATTTTCTCTCCCATTCATGACGTCACAAACGCCGCACATAATTGATTCATGACATCGCACATGAAATCACAGAATTGCTTTATGGCACCACAATTGCTCTATGACGTCACAATAACACCTCACTTATGACGTCATCCAACTGTGAAGGCATCAACTATGTGACATCCTAGACAAACGGGGCCTTTGGCATAAACCATTTTCCCATACCGTACCATAAGATGCCCCATTTACTGTGCCAACAATTATGATGCATTTAGGACAGAAGAGTTCACCCACTCTGTCGCAAAGGAGCTGTATAAAAGCTCCTATTCATGATGTCATAAACGCACATAATTGCTGTATGGCATCACATAATTACTTTATGACGTCACTAAATTCCTCTATGACATCCCATGATTGCTTTATGACACCACAATTGCTTTATGACGTAACAAATATGCCGCATTTAGGATGTCAACCACTAATGACGTCATGACCTTTGTGACATGGTATAGAAACTTGACCTTTGGCAATACTCATTATTCCACACCTTCGCCCGATAACGTGCCACAATTATTATGCTACCCATTATGACGAATGGAAGACACAATCAATTTCCCACTAGTCGCAAAATAGCTATGTAATGTCTCCCATTCAGGACGTCACAAACAGGCACACAATTGCTTTATGACATCGCACAATAGCTTTATGACATCACATAACTGCACTATGACATCACATGATTGCATTATGACACCACAATTGCTCTATGACGTCACCATAACACCTCACTTATGTGGTCATCCAACTATGAAGACATCAACTATGTGACATCCTAGACAAACAGGATTTTTGGCTTGACCCATTGTCCCACACCTTATCCTAAGATGCCCCATTTATGATGCCAACATTTATGATGCATGTAAGACATAAGAAGTCACCCACTCTGTCGCAAAGGAGCTCTATAATGTCTCCCATTCATGACGTCATAAACGCCACACAAAATTGCTTTATGGCAACACATAATTCCTTAATGTCGTCACAAAAGTTCTCTATGACGTCACATGATTGCTTTATGACACCACATTTGCTTTATGACGTCACAATTATGCCGTCACCCAATTATTAACTCATGACCTTTGTGAAATGCTATAGAAACTTGACCTTTGCCAATACCCATTATTCCACAACATAGTCAGATAAGGTGCCATATGGATGGTGCCAAAAATGATAGTGAATATAAGATTTAAGGAGTCACCATCTATGTCGCAAAGGCGCTGGAAATTTCCCTATGACGTCACACGATTGCTTTATGACATCAGCATTGCTTGATGACTTCACCAAATACGCACATTTATGATTTTATACATCTATGAAGTCATCAGTTTTGTGACATGGTAGACACACTAGATATTGGCATAACCCATTGTCCCACACCTTAGCCTTTTAATGCTCCCCATTTATGATGCCAAAACTTATCATGAATGTAAGACATAAGCAGTTAGCCACTATGTCACATAGTAGCTGTATTTTCTCTCCCATTCATGACGTCACAAACGCCGCACATCATTGCTTTATGACGTCGCACAATAGCTTTATGACATCACATAATTGCTCTATGACGTCACAGAATTGCTTTATGGCACCACGATTGCCTTATGACGTCACAATGATGCCATATTTATGACGTCACCCAACAATGAAGACATCAACTATGTGACATCCTAGACAAACTCGGCCTGTGGCATAAACCATTGTCCCATACCTTACCCTAAGATGCCCCATTTATTGTGCCAACAATTATGATGCATTTAGGACAGAAGAGTTCACCCACTCAGTCGCAAAGGAGTTGCATAAAGGCTCCTATTCATGATGTCATAAATGCACATAATTGCTGTATGGCATCACATAACTCCTTTATGTCGTCACAAAATTTCTCTATGACGTCACATGATTGTTTTATGACACCACATTTGCTATGACGTCACAATTATGCCGCATTTATGGCGTCACCCAATTATGACGTCATGACCTTTGTGAAATGCTATAGAAACTTGACCTTTGCCAATACCCATTATTCCACAACATAGTCAGATAAGGTGCCACAATGATGATGCTAAAAATTATAACAAATGTAAGAATTAAGAAGTCACCCTCTATATCAAAAAGGCGGTGGAAATTACTCTATGACGTCACATGATTGCTTAATGGCATCAACGTTGCTTGATGACATCACCATGTACGCAACATTTATGACTTCATCCAACTATGTAGTCATCACTTTTGTGACACGGTAGACACACTAGATATTGTCATAAGCATTTTCAGACACCTTAGCCTTATAGCGTGCCACATTAATGATGCAAAACTTATGAAATACGTATGACATAAGCAGTTAGCCACTATGTCACATAGTAGCTGTATTTTCTCTCCCATTCATGACGTCACAAACGCCGCACATAATTGCTTCATGACATCGCACATGAAATCACAGAATTGCTTTATGGCACCACAATTGCTCTATGACGTCACAATAACACCTCACTTATGACGTCATCCAACTGTGAAGGCATCAACTATGTGACATCCTAGACAAACGGGGCCTTTGGCATAAACCATTGTCCCATACCGTACCATAAGATGCCCCATTTATTGTGCCAACAATTATGATGCATTTAGGACAGAAGAGTTCACCCACTCTGTCGCAAAGGAGCTGTATAAAAGCTCCTATTCATGATGTCATAAACGCACATAATTGCTGTATGGCATCACATAATTACTTTATGACGTCACTAAATTCCTCTATGACATCCCATGATTGCTTTATGACACCACAATTGCTTTATGACGTAACAAATATGCTGCATTTAGGATGTCAACCACTAATGACGTCATGACCTTTGTGACATGGTATAGAAACTTGACCTTTGGCAATACTCATTATTCCACACCTTCGCCCGATAACGTGCCACAATTATTATGCTACCCATTATGACGAATGGAAGACACAATCAATTTCCCACTAGTCGCAAAATAGCTATGTAATGTCTCCCATTCAGGACGTCACAAACAGGCACACAATTGCTTTATGACATCGCACAATAGCTTTATGACATCACATAACTGCACTATGACATCACATGATTGCATTATGACACCACAATTGCTCTATGACGTCACCATAACACCTCACTTATGTGGTCATCCAACTATGAAGACATCAACTATGTGACATCCTAGACAAACAGGATTTTTGGCTTGACCCATTGTCCCACACCTTATCCTAAGATGCCCCATTTATGATGCCAACATTTATGATGCATGTAAGACATAAGAAGTCACCCACTCTGTCGCAAAGGAGCTCTATAATGTCTCCCATTCATGACGTCATAAACGCCACACAAAATTGCTTTATGGCAACACATAATTCCTTAATGTCGTCACAAAATTTCTCTATGACGTCACATGATTGCTTTATGACACCACATTTGCTTTATGACGTCACAATTATGCCGTCACCCAATTATTAACTCATGACCTTTGTGAAATGCTATAGAAACTTGACCTTTGCCAATACCCATTATTCCACAACATAGTCAGATAAGGTGCCATATGGATGGTGCCAAAAATGATAGTGAATATAAGATTTAAGGAGTCACCATCTATGTCGCAAAGGCGCTGGAAATTTCCCTATGACGTCACACGATTGCTTTATGACATCAGCATTGCTTGATGACTTCACCAAATACGCACATTTATGATTTTATACATCTATGAAGTCATCAGTTTTGTGACATGGTAGACACACTAGATATTGGCATAACCCATTGTCCCACACCTTAGCCTTTTAATGCTCCCCATTTATGATGCCAAAACTTATAATGAATGTAAGGCATAAGCAGTTAGCCACGATGTCACATAGTAGCTGTATTTTCTCTCCCATTCATGACGTCACAAACGCCGCACATAATTGCTTCATGGCATCGCACAAAAGCTTTATGACATCACATAATTGCTCTATGATGCCACAGAATTGCTTTATGGCACCACAGTTGCCTTATGACATCACAAAGATGCCACATTTAGGACGTCACCCAACAATGAAGACATCAACTATGAGACATCCTAGACAAACTGGGCCTTTGGCATAAACCATTGTCCCATACCCTAACCTAAGATGCCCCATTTATTGTGCCAACAATTATGATGCATTTAGGACAGAAGTGTTCACCCATCTGTCGCAAAGGAGCTGTATAAAAGCTCCTATTCATGATGTCATTAACGCACATAATTGCTGTATGGCATCACATAATTACTTTATGACGTAACTAAAATCCTCTATGACATCCCATGATTGCTTTATGACACCACAATTGCTTTATGACGTCACAATGATGCCCCATTTATCACATCACCCAACAATGAAGACATCAACTATGTGACATCCTAGAAAACTGGGCCTTTGGCGTAAACCATTGTCCCACACCTTAACCTAAGATGCCCCATTTATGATGCCAACATTTATGATGCATGTAAGACATAAGAAGTCACCCACTCTGTCGCAAAGGAACTCTATAATGTCTCCTTTCCTGATGTCATATACGCCGCTAATAATTGCTCTATGGCATCACATAATTCCTTTATGTCATCACAAAATTTCTCTATGACATCCCTTGATTGCTTTATGACACCACAATTTCTTTATGATGTCACAAATATGCCGCATTTATGATGTCAATCAATTATGACCCCATGACCTTTGTGACATGTTCTAGAATAGTGACCTTTGGCAATACTCATTATTCCACAACGTAGTCAGATAAGGTGCCACATTGATGGCGCCAAAATGATAACGAATATAAGATTTAAGAAGTCACCATCTATGTCGCAAAGGCGCTGGAAATTTCACTATGACGTCACGTGATTGATTTATGACCTCACCATTGCTTGATGACTTCACCAATACGCCACAATTATGACTTTATCCATCTACGAAGTCATCAGTTTTGTGACATGGTAGACACACTAGATATTGGCATAACCCATTGTCCCACACCTTAGCCTTATAATGCTTCCCATTTATGATGCCAAAACTTATCATGAATGTAAGACATAAGCAGTTAGCCACTACGTCACATAGTAGCTGTATTTTCTCTCCCATTCATGACGTCACAAACGCCGCACATCATTGCTTTATGACGTTGCACAAAAGCTTTATGACATCACATAATTGCTCTATGATGTCACAGAATTGCTTTATGGCACCACAATTGCCTTATGACATCACAATGATGCCATATTTATGACGTCACCCAACAATGAAGACATCAACTATGTGACATCCTAGACAAACTCGGCCTTTGGCATAAACCATTGTCCCATACCTTACCCTAAGATGCCCCATTTATTGTGCCAACAATTATGATGCATTTAGGACAGAAGAGTTCACCCACTCAGTCGCAAAGGAGCTGCATAAAGGCTCCTATTCATGATGTCATAAATGCACATAATTGCTGTAAGGCATCACATAACTCCTTTATGTCGTCACAAAATTTCTTTATGACGTCACATGATTGTTTTGTGACACCACATTTGCTATGACGTCACTATTATGCCGCATTTATGGCGTCACCCAATTATGACGTCATGAACTTTGTGAAATGCTATAGAAACTTGACCTTTGCCAATACCCATTATTCCACAACATAGTCAGATAAGGTGCCACATTGATGGCGCCAAAAATGATAGCGAATATGACATCGCCAAGTACGCAACATTTATGACTTTATCCAACTATGTAATCATCACTTTTGTGACATGGTAGACACACTAGATATTGGCATAACCCATTGTCCCCCACCTTAGCCTTTTAATGCTCCCCATTTATGATGCCAAACTTATAATGAATGTAAGGCATAAGCAGTTAGCCACTATGTCACATAGTAGCTGTATTTTCTCTCCCCTTCATGATGTCACAATTATGCCGCATTTATGACGTCACCCAATTATGACGTCATAACTTTTGTGAAATGCTATAGAAACTTGCCCTTTGCCAATAGTCATTATTCCACAACATATTCAGATAACATGCCACAATGATGATGCTAAAAATTATAACAAATGTAAGAATTAAGAAGTCACCCTCTATATCAAAAAGGCGGTGGAAATTACTCTATGACGTCACATGATTGCTTAATGGCATCAACGTTGCTTGATGACATCACCATGTACGCAACATTTATGACTTCATCCAACTATGTAGTCATCACTTTTGTGACACGGTAGACACACTAGATATTGTCATAAGCATTTTCAGACACCTTAGCCTTATAGCGTGCCACATTAATGATGCAAAACTTATGAAATACGTATGACATAAGCAGTTAGCCACTATGTCACATAGTAGCTGTATTTTCTCTCCCATTCATGACGTCACAAACGCCGCACATAATTGATTCATGACATCGCACATGAAATCACAGAATTGCTTTATGGCACCACAATTGCTCTATGACGTCACAATAACACCTCACTTATGACGTCATCCAACTGTGAAGGCATCAACTATGTGACATCCTAGACAAACGGGGCCTTTGGCATAAACCATTGTCCCATACCGTACCATAAGATGCCCCATTTATTGTGCCAACAATTATGATGCATTTAGGACAGAAGAGTTCACCCACTCTGTCGCAAAGGAGCTGTATAAAAGCTCCTATTCATGATGTCATAAACGCACATAATTGCTGTATGGCATCACATAATTACTTTATGACGTCACTAAATTCCTCTATGACATCCCATGATTGCTTTATGACACCACAATTGCTTTATGATGTAACAAATATGCCGCATTTAGGATGTCAACCACTAATGACGTCATGACCTTTGTGACATGGTATAGAAACTTGACCTTTGGCAATACTCATTATTCCACACCTTCGCCCGATAACGTGCCACAATTATTATGCTACCCATTATGACGAATGGAAGACACAATCAATTTCCCACTAGTCGCAAAATAGCTCTGTAATGTCTCCCATTCAGGACGTCACAAACAGGCACACAATTGCTTTATGACATCGCACAATAGCTTTATGACATCACATAACTGCACTATGACATCACATGATTGCATTATGACACCACAATTGCTCTATGACGTCACCATAACACCTCACTTATGTGGTCATCCAACTATGAAGACATCAACTATGTGACATCCTAGACAAACAGGATTTTTGGCTTGACCCATTGTCCCACACCTTATCCTAAGATGCCCCATTTATGATGCCAACATTTATGATGCATGTAAGACATAAGAAGTCACCCACTCTGTCGCAAAGGAGCTCTATAATGTCTCCCATTCATGACGTCATAAACGCCACACAAAATTGCTTTATGGCAACACATAATTCCTTAATGTCGTCACAAAATTTCTCTATGACGTCACATGATTGCTTTATGACACCACATTTGCTTTATGACGTCACAATTATGCCGTCACCCAATTATTAACTCATGACCTTTGTGAAATGCTATAGAAACTTGACCTTTGCCAATACCCATTATTCCACAACATAGTCAGATAAGGTGCCATATGGATGGTGCCAAAAATGATAGTGAATATAAGATTTAAGGAGTCACCATCTATGTCGCAAAGGCGCTGGAAATTTCCCTATGACGTCACACGATTGCTTTATGACATCAGCATTGCTTGATGACTTCACCAAATACGCACATTTATGATTTTATACATCTATGAAGTCATCAGTTTTGTGACATGGTAGACACACTAGATATTGGCATAACCCATT
Organism: Tenrec ecaudatus; assembly: GCF_050624435.1. Classification (NCBI taxonomy): domain Eukaryota; kingdom Metazoa; phylum Chordata; class Mammalia; order Afrosoricida; family Tenrecidae; genus Tenrec; species Tenrec ecaudatus. Next base: position 36,580,283 of record NC_134548.1, on the reverse strand, counting down.
GTCCCACACCTTAGCCTTTTAATGCTCCCCATTTATGATGCCAAAACTTATAATGAATGTAAGGCATAAGCAGTTAGCCACGATGTCACATAGTAGCTGTATTTTCTCTCCCATTCATGACGTCACAAACGCCGCACATAATTGCTTCATGGCATCGCACAAAAGCTTTATGACATCACATAATTGCTCTATGATGCCACAGAATTGCTTTATGGCACCACAGTTGCCTTATGACATCACAAAGATGCCACATTTAGGACGTCACCCAACAATGAAGACATCAACTATGAGACATCCTAGACAAACTGGGCCTTTGGCATAAACCATTGTCCCATACCCTAACCTAAGATGCCCCATTTATTGTGCCAACAATTATGATGCATTTAGGACAGAAGTGTTCACCCATCTGTCGCAAAGGAGCTGTATAAAAGCTCCTATTCATGATGTCATTAACGCACATAATTGCTGTATGGCATCACATAATTACTTTATGACGTAACTAAAATCCTCTATGACATCCCATGATTGCTTTATGACACCACAATTGCTTTATGACGTCACAATGATGCCCCATTTATCACATCACCCAACAATGAAGACATCAACTATGTGACATCCTAGAAAACTGGGCCTTTGGCGTAAACCATTGTCCCACACCTTAACCTAAGATGCCCCATTTATGATGCCAACATTTATGATGCATGTAAGACATAAGAAGTCACCCACTCTGTCGCAAAGGAACTCTATAATGTCTCCTTTCCTGATGTCATATACGCCGCTAATAATTGCTCTATGGCATCACATAATTCCTTTATGTCATCACAAAATTTCTCTATGACATCCCTTGATTGCTTTATGACACCACAATTTCTTTATGATGTCACAAATATGCCGCATTTATGATGTCAATCAATTATGACCCCATGACCTTTGTGACATGTTCTAGAATAGTGACCTTTGGCAATACTCATTATTCCACAACGTAGTCAGATAAGGTGCCACATTGATGGCGCCAAAATGATAACGAATATAAGATTTAAGAAGTCACCATCTATGTCGCAAAGGCGCTGGAAATTTCACTATGACGTCACGTGATTGATTTATGACCTCACCATTGCTTGATGACTTCACCAATACGCCACAATTATGACTTTATCCATCTACGAAGTCATCAGTTTTGTGACATGGTAGACACACTAGATATTGGCATAACCCATTGTCCCACACCTTAGCCTTATAATGCTTCCCATTTATGATGCCAAAACTTATCATGAATGTAAGACATAAGCAGTTAGCCACTACGTCACATAGTAGCTGTATTTTCTCTCCCATTCATGACGTCACAAACGCCGCACATCATTGCTTTATGACGTTGCACAAAAGCTTTATGACATCACATAATTGCTCTATGATGTCACAGAATTGCTTTATGGCACCACAATTGCCTTATGACGTCACAATGATGCCATATTTATGACGTCACCCAACAATGAAGACATCAACTATGTGACATCCTAGACAAACTCGGCCTTTGGCATAAACCATTGTCCCATACCTTACCCTAAGATGCCCCATTTATTGCGCCAACAATTATGATGCATTTAGCACAGAAGAGTTCACCCACTCAGTCGCAAAGGAGCTGCATAAAGGCTCCTATTCATGATGTCATAAATGCACATAATTGCTGTATGGCATCACATAACTCCTTTATGTCGTCACAAAATTTCTTTATGACGTCACATGATTGTTTTGTGACACCACATTTGCTATGACGTCACTATTATGCCGCATTTATGGCGTCACCCAATTATGACGTCATGAACTTTGTGAAATGCTATAGAAACTTGACCTTTGCCAATACCCATTATTCCACAACATAGTCAGATAAGGTGCCACATTGATGGCGCCAAAAATGATAGCGAATATGACATCGCCAAGTACGCAACATTTATGACTTTATCCAACTATGTAATCATCACTTTTGTGACATGGTAGACACACTAGATATTGGCATAACCCATTGTCCCCCACCTTAGCCTTTTAATGCTCCCCATTTATGATGCCAAACTTATAATGAATGTAAGGCATAAGCAGTTAGCCACTATGTCACATAGTAGCTGTATTTTCTCTCCCCTTCATGATGTCACAATTATGCCGCATTTATGACGTAACCCAATTATGACGTCATAACTTTTGTGAAATGCTATAGAAACTTGCCCTTTGCCAATAGTCATTATTCCACAACATAGTCAGATAACATGCCACAATGATGATGCTAAAAATTATAACAAATGTAAGAATTAAGAAGTCACCCTCTATATCAAAAAGGCGGTGGAAATTACTCTATGACGTCACATGATTGCTTAATGGCATCAACGTTGCTTGATGACATCACCATGTACGCAACATTTATGACTTCATCCAACTATGTAGTCATCACTTTTGTGACACGGTAGACACACTAGATATTGTCATAAGCATTTTCAGACACCTTAGCCTTATAGCGTGCCACATTAATGATGCAAAACTTATGAAATACGTATGACATAAGCAGTTAGCCACTATGTCACATAGTAGCTGTATTTTCTCTCCCATTCATGACGTCACAAACGCCGCACATAATTGCTTCATGACATCGCACATGAAATCACAGAATTGCTTTATGGCACCACAATTGCTCTATGACGTCACAATAACACCTCACTTATGACGTCATCCAACTGTGAAGGCATCAACTATGTGACATCCTAGACAAACGGGGCCTTTGGCATAAACCATTGTCCCATACCGTACCATAAGATGCCCCATTTATTGTGCCAACAATTATGATGCATTTAGGACAGAAGAGTTCACCCACTCTGTCGCAAAGGAGCTGTATAAAAGCTCCTATTCATGATGTCATAAACGCACATAATTGCTGTATGGCATCACATAATTACTTTATGACGTCACTAAATTCCTCTATGACATCCCATGATTGCTTTATGACACCACAATTGCTTTATGATGTAACAAATATGCCGCATTTAGGATGTCAACCACTAATGACGTCATGACCTTTGTGACATGGTATAGAAACTTGACCTTTGGCAATACTCATTATTCCACACCTTCGCCCGATAACGTGCCACAATTATTATGCTACCCATTATGACGAATGGAAGACACAATCAATTTCCCACTAGTCGCAAAATAGCTCTGTAATGTCTCCCATTCAGGACGTCACAAACAGGCACACAATTGCTTTATGACATCGCACAATAGCTTTATGACATCACATAACTGCACTATGACATCACATGATTGCATTATGACACCACAATTGCTCTATGACGTCACCATAACACCTCACTTATGTGGTCATCCAACTATGAAGACATCAACTATGTGACATCCTAGACAAACAGGATTTTTGGCTTGACCCATTGTCCCACACCTTATCCTAAGATGCCCCATTTATGATGCCAACATTTATGATGCATGTAAGACATAAGAAGTCACCCACTCTGTCGCAAAGGAGCTCTATAATGTCTCCCATTCATGACGTCATAAACGCCACACAAAATTGCTTTATGGCAACACATAATTCCTTAATGTCGTCACAAAATTTCTCTATGACGTCACATGATTGCTTTATGACACCACATTTGCTTTATGACGTCACAATTATGCCGTCACCCAATTATTAACTCATGACCTTTGTGAAATGCTATAGAAACTTGACCTTTGCCAATACCCATTATTCCACAACATAGTCAGATAAGGTGCCATATGGATGGTGCCAAAAATGATAGTGAATATAAGATTTAAGGAGTCACCATCTATGTCGCAAAGGCGCTGGAAATTTCCCTATGACGTCACACGATTGCTTTATGACATCAGCATTGCTTGATGACTTCACCAAATACGCACATTTATGATTTTATACATCTATGAAGTCATCAGTTTTGTGACATGGTAGACACACTAGATATTGGCATAACCCATTGTCCCACACCTTAGCCTTTTAATGCTCCCCATTTATGATGCCAAAACTTATAATGAATGTAAGGCATAAGCAGTTAGCCACGATGTCACATAGTAGCTGTATTTTCTCTCCCATTCATGACGTCACAAACGCCGCACATAATTGCTTCATGGCATCGCACAAAAGCTTTATGACATCACATAATTGCTCTATGATGCCACAGAATTGCTTTATGGCACCACAGTTGCCTTATGACATCACAAAGATGCCACATTTAGG